>NW_027185403.1:15722925-15935425 GCF_022577435.1 Embiotoca jacksoni
CATGTGACACGTCGGCCTTTAAATGGTTGTTTCTGCCTTTGTGTCACTAAGCGGCTCAGGCGGTGAGACAAAGAGAGAAGAAGGAGGAGAGAGTATGAAGGCAGTCTAATGACTCTGGCTTAAAGTGGAAAGAAGAGAATAGTCTTCTCAGAACAAGAGGTGATATTTGTTCTGTTTCTGAAACCCTTTTGGTTTATGCCCTGCTGTCATTGGTGCATATTATGTTTGTTAAAATGGTTGTCAAACATCCTTAGTGTCTTACTGTGAAGGAATTGTTGTGTTAGGGGATGTCTATTGCTAGGTCCATGCGCATTACATGCTCTCGTGTATGTAGGCAGAGCTGTGTGTGTATGCTTGTGTGTTCAGGCAACATGGTTGAAGCTAATGATGTCAGCTATTGCATCCATGCTTCCATAAATCTCTGCCCAGTCCCATTCACTGTCTCCCCATTTACACCCCATCTTTGCCTCTGTAATTTCTCTCTGTAATGAAAGTTCCTCTGCCCATCAGTGGCTGTAAAATGATACTGGAAATATTAATAAGGGGCCCTTTTTAACCAAATTACATTCTATCAGAGCCAAGATTAAATTAGCAACCGCCAAGGTGTGTGGGAACAACGCTAATGGAATTGGATGACAGCATCCGTCAATCAACAAACCATTTAGGTCATTCCCTATCCGACCTTGTCCCGCCCACTCTTACACACAGACACACACATGGAAATTGGATGTAGTTTATGAGCGGACACATGTTAAATCTGCCCCCAGATACTGGTACAATGTACATGTTGGACGATGCTTCCAATAAGGAGAGAGTGAAAGCACGCAGTTCTCCAAGTTCACACAGATTTGAACAATACACAGTATAATTGGATTCTGTGGTGTAAAATTATTTATTTGATTTTCGTGGCTGACCCATGATGCTATGATTCAGTGTAAAGCTTGGGATGGTGTCAGTAAATATATTTTCCTCCTCCAGCGTATCTCTGAAAAACAAACATCCACGCACACTGTGACCATTATGCGGCAGACTCTGGCTTCAATGAGGTACATTAAATAGGGTTTGCAATACGTTTGAACAGCCGCAGTCATTCAGGGACAGGTTCATCAGAGATAAAGCAAGTGTGTGCGTATGTGTGCGTGTTTGTATTCCTGCCGAGACAAGTCTGCGGGTTGTAGGATGAAGGTGTATCTAGTGATACTGATAAGAAATGTATCTTGTAATAGTGAAAAAAATGAATTGGACTGACTGGCCCATCAGTACAACAGTTTCTTCTATAAATGCCATTTGATAGCGACTTTTTATCTCCTACTGTGTGTGTCTGTGTGCTGGGTCGATCCCAGTAATCCATCCTCCCCCTCACTTTCTTTCATTTGGGTCTCTTTGTCTCTCTAATGTGTTCTTCTCTTTCTTTCTCTTTTTCAAACTTAGACACACACACACACACACACACACACACACACACACACACACACACACACACACACACACACACACACACACACACACACACACACACACAAACACATGCATCCACTTTCTTTTTGTCTCCCCAGGTGTGCACTGGTCCAGGTGTATGTCTTCACGGGAGCTCATCACTGCTCTAATGAGAATGATCACTGCTCATCTGTCTTCATCCACATCCAACAGAGAGCACCTGCTACTTTCTGTGTGAAAGTGTGTGCATGTGTGTGTGTGTTAAATTAGATATAAGTTAAATTTACTGCATATACAGGTAATACACACCGAGTATATTAGTTATATGTACAGCCAAGGTGATTAATATATGACTTAAGGTATATTCATACATTCAGTGAATATGTTTTATACGTACAACACCGCTGAAGTCAGACAAAGCTGTGACTAGTTGATAAAGACTCTGAATGTCTTTGAGAGTTTTTGGAAGCTTGCTAAGGCACTGGAAGCTTCTCCACAGGAGTGAAGTTGTTCTGATTTAACCCCGCAACACATCCTACTTTTTTGTTTGCAACTGTCAGCCGAAGGGGTTTGAAGTCAAATGAATCAGACCAAGGAATCAACCCACAGCAAACTGCATCAGAATAGTTACACACTGTGAAACACACCTGCATGTAACACTTTAACTCTTTTTGGCCCCTGAATTCATTCAGTCTGCTTGGCTTTTTTTTTTTTTTTAAACAAAGATGTGTTGCCGTCTTGTGTTACTGCCAGTGCTTGGTTTGTTAACATCTCTAAAGTGGTGCTGCAGGGTGGGTTTGATTTTACCATTCAGAAAAGACACATTTGTCTGGTGGGCAGAAACCCTCCTAATCCCACATTTGAAACACTAATTTAGTTCCATTATGAACTACAGCAGTTTAACATCCAACCGAAAAACATGTCGGGACTATAAACTATGAACTATGCTGTCATAAAAAGAAAAGTGGAAATTAAAAAACTGGTGCTGACCCAGATTTAGTCACCGATTTGTGCTTGTGGTCCTTTTGTTGCATTTGACTGGTAGGTCCATCTCAAATGACACCCACCATAACTTAAACTGTTGTTTTGAAACTTTGATTTTGGCCATCCGCATCTTCTTTTTTCAGAGCCAGAAATTACCATATTTGGGCGAGTTTGAGAGGAGCAAAGGGTGGATCTGAAGGAGAACCTGAGGACAGTATGACTACCTATACCTGAAATCTGACTGCACCCCAGGCATGTCAATCAAACATCTCCAAATATACCTCTCTTTGAGGCCTGATGTGATCAGACATGCAATTATTCACAGAATAGAACACTGATTAGGAGTCAATTTGTGTATTAACACTACTTGTGTAAAAAAATGCATAAATGTATACTTTGTATTTCATGAGAGAAGTTGATGCTTCAATGGGAGTCTTTTGGAGCCAGCCCCTAGTGGCCCTCAATGGTATTGTAATTTAAGGCTCTTCTGCGTTGACTTTACTCCTCAGACCCAGAGACTACGTACATTTTTAAATACATTCCACGGTTCACACCCATAGTTTGTGGTAGGTGGGGTATGGAGGATCCAGTGTTGAATTAGTGTGTATGGCATAGCTGTCAATCAAACAAGGCATGCCCCGAAACATAACTCTCTTGAGGCCAAACACCTAATTAATGATTTTCATAGGGACCAACAGAATACTTATTTGGAATAAATGTATTGATTTTGTATCAATGAGAGAAGTTGATGCTTTTTAAATGGCTGTCTATAGGAGCCATATGTTCTTTAGAGACAGTCCCTGGACCAACTGAAATGTAAGTTAATTTACAAGTTCAACTGCTGTTCACATGGAACCCTTCTCCACTTCGGCCTTCAAAGTTCTCATTTTAATATTTGCTACTACCACCAAGATCTGATGGTATTTCACCTTCTGGATGCATATGCAGTTTATGGTAAATGGAAAACGTTGCCTGCTCTGCCCCCCTCTGTCTTCTTGAGGTCACACTGTTATCCCCTGCACTTTCACTTTGCTTTGATCCCTTTGTGATACAGCTGCTTTGACAGCTTTAAGAGCCACTTGACTTTGTCCTGAGCAATCCTTAATGTGTGTGTGCGCATTTGTGTAATCCACGGGTTAAGATTTTAATGATCATGTCTGCTTTCCCTCAATCAAGTAGCCTTGTGGGACATCTTCCCTTTCTATTTTTTAAAAGCCTGCACCAGAAAATATGTTTACTTAAAACTGAGCCACAAGAGAAAACAAAACAACAGAGATTGTGTTTACCAGTGAAGGCCACATCAATTGGCTATTGTCAAAGTATAAGTAGATTTTATGTAAAACTTCCAATCCATGCTGTTAGTATTGACCAAACGACAAAACGCTTGTTCATTTTTTTCTCAATCCAATTAGAATTCTTGTGGCTTTCTGACAGCTCGTTTATATCTGTGAGTGAGTGCCCGGTGCTGAATGGGTAATTGTGCAGTTAGTGTGTGCCTGCTATTGTGTGGAGAGTATTGTTACCTGAGTTTGTATAGGAATACAAACTGAATTGATTTAAATCTGAGATTAATAGGAGAACATTGTGATGGGCTATCGATTGCTTTCTATGATCAAATGAAATCAAAGCTGATGCATAAAGCAGTCACGGTGGGAGCCTTCGATTGTATTCTCTCTTTGGTGCTCCATTTAAACCTGTGAGTTGTTCAAACTGTAGTGTTTTATCCCAGACGCTGATTCTTTACCACAGAGGTACCCACACTTTTCCACCATGTGCCACCATTTACAAGTACATCTTCCACTGAAGATACCAATAATTATTTTCATAAGACAACATTCACTAATTTAACAATGTTATATAGCCTCATGAATGCAAAATAACAACAACATAAGGCTGCAGTTTCAAAACCTAAGAATATATTTACATATCTTGATAGAAGTGGCGCCACTCGCTGATTCAACTTCCAACTTCTTTGTCATTTGGCATTGAAAGGTTCATCTGACCTGTCACATTCTGCGTTGTCACTTTACCTCTCGCTCGAAGCTCCACCCATTTCCACCTGATAAAATCCACGACTGACTAACATTACTTACTTGGCTCTGTACAAGGCAAATTTGATTTCTAAGTTATTTAAAGGATAAACAACTATGTTTTTATATCATTGTAATGTGATATATGTAATAAATGGTATCTGCAATTAATTTGGCCAGTTAAAGTGCAATTGTTAGGCTTTTCAGCTTGAGGTTCTTATATACCACCAGATGGAGCCTCGTTCACCACCAGTGGCACTCGTACCACAATCTGGTAAAGTCACTGCTTTACTTGATGTAGGACATGCAAAAACACCAGACACACATATACTGTCATGTGTAGTTTATGTCTTGTTTAAAGCTGCATTAGTATTCATCTCAAGCTTTAATTTCTACTTACACCCTATACTGTATGGAAAATATATAGCGTCCTAAAAATGTATTTACCTGCAGTTTTCCATCAAAAACTCACTTTTATTTGTATCTCAAATCAACACTGACGATTTACAGGTGATAGCATGTCTTGCACTTGTCAGTTTCCACTAACAGGGCGTTGATAAATCAGCGCCGACAACAGAAAAATGGCACTTTGATCTTCATTCGAAAGGTTCTTTCCCCTCAGTTTGTCAACATGCCGTCTTGCTGTTCAGTCAGTTGGTCCTCCAGGTGCACAATGCCTGCTTGATATCAAGACATGAGTGGCAGTGACAGTGATGGAGGGAAAAGGTCAGATATGACAGTGGTTATGAGAGGGAACAAAAAAGAGCACTTTGACATTTTCTGGCCAAATTTCATGAGCTGCATTTTAATCAGTATACGCAAATGACTCGGATCATGGCGTTCCAGGTGGTCGATTTAATGATCAAACATTGAGATGTCACATTTTATTCTCAGTGAGAAAAGGCATTACAACTTGAGCAAATGCTCCAAACAGCCACATATCACGCCAAAGCGTTTAATACACCCATTAATGCCTTAGAGGAAACCGTGTCAGTGTCACATTTGGCCTCGTGTAGGCATGAAAAATGAGGTGCCAAAAACCAGGTGGTTAATTTTAGGAGAAGGTCCCAGTTTAGGTTATGTACACGGTCACAATTTGGTTAAGGTTAGCAATAAAAAAAAGAGGTTATGAAAAGATCATGGTTTAGGCTGAAATAATTAATTTTGTGTAAGTGTTGTTACGTATGCAATGTAAGTTACTCACTGTACGTTACTTAACTTAAATGCATTATGTATATCATGTATGTTAAGTAACATAAATCACCTTTAATTTTTCTTTCTCGTGGACTTGAACAGTTTTTGGGATGAAAGTCCTGTTTGTTTTTTATTGTTTAGTTTATTACATGCTCTGGCGTGATTTGGCTGCCAAAAACTTGAAAAATCTTGGTAATGCAAATGGAGAAGGCACTGAGAGTGTACTGCTTTGGGACTGTTGAGGTGTAGACAAAAGGTTTCAGTTTTTTACCTGGAGCCAAGGGCCACTTTGTATCACCTAAAGGTCCAGCACATATACATTTAATGTAGCCTCACCACACAACATCTGCAACAATGATCACATTCCTGAGACATGTTAAGTTCATCTTCAGTCTAAT
Source organism: Embiotoca jacksoni (assembly GCF_022577435.1). Taxonomy (NCBI): domain Eukaryota; kingdom Metazoa; phylum Chordata; class Actinopteri; family Embiotocidae; genus Embiotoca; species Embiotoca jacksoni. The sequence goes on from NW_027185403.1 coordinate 15,728,969, forward strand.
GACTGTTAAGTACTGAGCAGACTCATGCAGATTATAATTTGTTTTACTTTGTGCATACGTTCTGCTTGCTGCCAGACTGAGATGACCCTTAAGGCTGATGATGTAGCTCAGTCTCCAGCTGCTGGGTCACTGGAGTTCAGACTCCCTGTCCTGCTCTGTGTCTTCCAAGTGGGGGTGACATGAGCCTTCCTTAGCCTCTGTCTCCCACAGTGCCAGTTCTAGGTCCAGGGGAAGCCATTAAAGAAGCAATTAACAGCTCCAATTAAAGAATGATGAAGCAGAGATGAGAGTTTGCATAGTGTAAAATGGGGCCTTGGCTCTTTAGATGTGAGTGGTTGTAGGTGGTGGAGCAACGATAAATTAATATTGTTGGTTAGTTTGTGTCTCCATGTTTGTCTCTTTTTATATAAATCACACTCAAAAAGAAAGTCACAAAGATGGGACCTAGCTGAAAAGAATGCTATACATATTTTTCCATGCAAATAAGTGGCCAGCGCCTCTCCAATCAGGAACAGGAGATTGCTTTGTATCATTTTAGTCAGCTAGCGAGGAAAGAAAAACCCACAGTTTTGATGTTTGGGTTTCATAATTGAACCTGCAAGTTGGTGTGTGCATAAAGGCTTCTGCCAATAGCCTGACGTGAACAGAATGCAGAAGATACCTGAAAACCCTGAGATGAAAGCATTGCTTATACATCTCTTGATCTTGTTCACCTCATACTTCTTTTTGCCTTTTGCCGTCTTTTCCTCACCAGCAGATTGCAGGCAAGATAATGGTACCTTTACTGCTTCAAAGGGCCTTTTCATTTGATAAGGACAGTGTGGAACATGTGTGTGTGTAGCCCGACGCATGCACAGAGCTAAGCTTGTTGTGGTAACCCTGCTCTAGACCAGTGTCCTCATTAGATCCAATACCCTTAGGGTCTTTGTGTGAACGTATAGAGTCGTGTCACGTACAGGACCTGACAGGATCTCTGCATGTGTGTGCGTGTGTGTGTTTGTGATTTTCTAACTTCATCACACCAGCCCCTGGGCAGACCGCTGATCCTCTCCAAGAACGATAAATACAGCCTTACTGTGATGCTAATGAAGACGGATAGAAACAGAGAGAGAGCAAGAGAAGACAGAGAGGGAAACATGAAAGGGGAAATATAAGTACTCTTCTACAGCGCTGCAGGTTAGAATGTAATTGTTCCCCTCTTGACTATCACTATAGGGTATCTAAGGTAGAGCAAACAGACTTACCCTAAGGCCAAACTCCCACTGAGTCTTTGACTCTGCTTATGTAATACAATCTCAGGGTAACTGATGGAATTAGTCTGGGACTGTTTTTGTGTGAGACAGGAAGTATGAGCAAAAAAAGAAGGATGGGAGATGTTGGAGGATGCGGGGTGGGTAGGATCGCTATACCTCCCTGTTGAAAGTGCCAAAGACAGGCAGGCACACACACATGCCGTGAAAAAGGAAGGGTGATTGTGCCGCGCTGGCAGCCATCCTCATTACCGTCCACAGGCTGGACTGGAGTGCCCTATTAGACGACCATTACTGCTGCTGATGGGAATCTGTACTGTAACACTGACGCAAACAAGATGGAGAGATCTGGGAATAATGCCGAGGACGCAGTACCAGGGGCCTCCAGGGAATGGAAGAGATGAGGCTCTCCGCCCTGATCGGCACACTTCTCAGCTGGGTCAGGGTGCCTAAGTAGTGGCCGTGTGTCAGCGTGCCATCTCTGGTTCCCCTGGAGCCGAGACATGTTCACCTAATTAAAGCCCCTCTTTCCTCTTACCCTCCAGCAGAGGAATGTAGCGACAGAGATGGCTTGGGAGGGAGGAAATAATCGAGCGCACCAGTGACAGAGACAGAGGCCCGGTGCTCAGGAAGAGAATGGAAGATCAAGGTGAGGAGATGTGAATTCTCACCTGATAAACAGAAATGTGCTCCGGTGCAGAGGAGGGGTTGGTAACCATGCCAGCTCAGAAGTTTTCTCAATTTTATTTTGTCACGGTGGAGAGTCAAAGGGATGTGGAGTGTGGTAAGGACACAATGGAGAAGTGGAGATTTTTCAGGGTTTTAATTGTACATTTACTGTTTGAAACAGTAGTTGTTGTTTATCTTACCCTGAGGCAAAATATGAACTCCAAGACAGTGCAAACAGAGAGAAAAGGAGAAAGAATAGGTAAAAGGGAGAGAGTTTACAGAGTGCATTGTGCATGGATGGCGTCAGGTGAAGAGGTACTGAGAAGAAAGGAGAGGAAAACAAGTGTGGAGTCTTACAGGTAGCCTTTTGCTAATTAGAACAAAATCACAGCCACAGTTATGCTCCTGCAACAATTCTGAATAATTCTGCATAATGTTGCTTTGTTTGCGGCCTCCTCAACTGGTGTTGCTTAACTAGGCAGTCCAAAACAACTTTTCTGAACTATGTTATTAAATGTTATGTTTATGGCTGATAGAGGAGCAGAAATATTTTGTGTCTATCTATTGCCAAAAAAAAAATGCTAATTACTTTTAACATTTTAGAAATACCCTCCCAGTATTTGTTTAATCTCTGGGAGCTGCTTGTTTGATGAGGACATTGGTACCACTTTTATATGCAACTTGACATCATGCCACAGCCTGTAAAACACCCATCAGTCCACTAGGCAATACTGTGGCCTCGGGTTAAAATAACTATTTGTAAATTTACATAAATAATGTGCATCAGTTACTTGACATGAGCTTAATATTTAATATTATACAACGTATATGTGACTTGGTTCTGTTACTTAAAATAAATCCCCACTGACATTTGCTTTCTCGTGGACTCAAACACCAGTCGTCCGGGTGAAAGTCCTGTGTTGGTTCCATCCAAACAACACCATCCTATTCCCTATCGCATCCTTTATCACATCACATGACCTCCTTCTTCGATACATGCATGTATTTTCACGGCTAGGCAAGGACAGATGTAACACTGACATGGTATTCTGTTATTGTCATGGAGCAGACGGAGACTGGACTCAATATGCACAACTCATAGACAGATCAGATCAAGAGACTCTCTGTGCTGAAGCTCAGACAAGGCAGGGGTACAAAAAGGAGTTCCACAAATCAGTGTCAGGTAATCAGTCTAAATAGGCAAAGGTACACAGGGGGTTGGCAAGAGGCAGAATTCAGGAAACAAATGCACAGCTCATACACAAGGAACTCCCTCAGAACAAAGAACACTGGTACGAAGAGCTGTGAAACTACGATGAACTGGCAAACAGGAGGAGGAAAGACACAGGTTACACAAGAGGGCGGGAAGACAATTGGACGCAAGTGTAAACAATCAGGGCGGAGCAGACAATCACAGACGTGGGAAAACACGAGGGACCGGAAGTGCAGACGACTGAAACGAGAGGAAAGGTGAGTATATAAAATTAAATAGGAAGTGACGAGAACTAAGAGAACAAATGAAGGCAGGGAACTTCATAGATAGGACGAGATATGGACTAATAGGTGTTTTAATCACTTGGCCATGATACCTGGCTGTTATAGTTGTGTGATAACTCAGAAGCTATACTCCCTGCATCTTCTAGGCCTATCTTAAAATTACTAAAACTGGAAACAGAGCGAAACAGCTGCTGAAAGGGGACAAAATCCACCTACCAGCACTTCTGGAGCTCACTAATGTGTTGCATCTGTTTTGTTTAATCCGCAGAAAAAACAGACATGTAAAAAATGTATATTTAGAACACAAACAAAAGAGGTATCAGCCTTCAACCTTCTCATTCAACTCTTAACAAAAAAGCAAATAAGCCTCACCTCCCAAAATATCAAACTAAACTAAAATCCAGGTTGTCAAGGTTATGCTTAATTGTGTAGTCTTAATTGTCTAAAATTAATTCACCACATATTTTCCTGACAATTTAAATAACATTCCTAATGTAGAAGTAGAAGACTTGATACAAACAAATGTATGCTATTCTCTAGAAATACAGCATATTTGAGGGGAAAACCATTTCTGCATTGATTCTTCTTGGTTGACACTACATTTTGGCTAAGAGAGGTTGAGAGCTTTCAGGAAGAAATGGAGTATTTGGAGGGTAGTACACCACTTATTTTGAAAATGGCAACTCCAGTGATAATGGAGTACACAAATACAGACCAGGATGGATACACAATTTGAGACTGTGCAGTAAGTGTATGTGTCCTGAAAAACTGCAAGGTTAATCACAGAGTACTGGGAATGCACATATTGTGAATCCTTTGTAATCTGCTAGTTTAGATTTGGAGTTTGTGCTTCAGTTTTCTTGCTTTGCTGTGGATTGTTGTCATTTTTGCAGGTATGACCAGTGAAGTTGTGTGAAATTCCTATTGTTCAGAGGGATTTTTCTCAAACTGACATATGTTCTTTACATGGTTTTGATATGTCCTTGCTCAACCCATTTATTCATCGTGTGCATTAATCGTTTTCCACCGTTGAAACTGAAATCTGTTTTAAGTGTGTTTTTCATGGGACATGGTTGCAATCTGAGGTGTGCCTCGGTACACAGAAAATACCCCTGGTGGGATTTGACTGGTTGTCCGGACAGGTTGCCATGGTGAAGGCAGTGATTAAAGCTATTAAAGCTGCAGGCGTAGGGTTAAACGAGGGCTCTGACTGCTCCTGCTGTCTCAAATTAAACAGAAAGGGAGAGATAGAGCAGGAAAAAATGGGAGACATGAAAAGATGGAATTAGAAGAAAAATAAATGTACCAAGAGAAAGAAAAAAAAAAACTGGAAGAAAAAATTCAAGTGTGTGTGAGCAAAATGTGATTAGTTGCGCTCAAAGCAAGGCAGGATTCTACCTAGCTCTTAATTGATTTCTTTTTACAGCAGATGAAATAAAAGGTTACGGTGCTCCAACAATAACTTTCCTATCTGAGCGCAGACAGGAGGGCTTTATCACACTGTAAAATACACAGGGCTCGTTCATCATCACAGTCTGATGTGTACCACAGGAGCTTATGGCATAAAGCAGGAAGTGTGTGTGTGTGTGTGTGTGTGTGTGTGTGTGTGTGTGTGTGTGTGTGTGTGCATATGTGTGTATGCGTGAGGAAGACAGAGAAAGAAAGAGACAGAAAGAGAGGGAATGTTTCTTGTTTTTTTTACAGTACATGTTACAGTCTGGTGTTTTAGCAGTGACATGTTAATTTAACATCCTACATGCTGAGCTGTCTGGTAAATTGGAATCCAAGGCAGAGCTCTTTTGATCAGGGTAATGTAATTCCACCTCTCGCTGCAGAATACCAAAGACAATCAATACAAAAAGAATCACCTGGTAATCATTTAGAATAATGTCATTAGCAAACAGGTGTCTAGTGAAAAGAGGTGCAGAGATCCACAATATCACAGCACATAGACTACCAAATGTCAATGCAAATGACCAGTTGAAATGCAAACACGGCTGACTGTCATAACACTTCAAAAGGGAAAGAAACATTACTGTGAAACACAGAATTAGTGGAACAAAAGGTAAGCGCAGGATTACAGTTAATACACTGAATCGAGGTGTGCAACAACAACATAAACTGGAAGGTTTATTTTCATCTGTTCTTTACCTAACAATAACAAATAAGAAAACATCTCTTTTATTCTGCGTTGAACACATTATTATGTCTTGAAATTTCCTGGAGAAACATGGACACAATGCACACAATTACCTGTACAGTAAATAACAATAAAGCACAACAGTACACATTTGAAATGACAAAGTTGGATTGTTTTAGATTTATTGCATAAAAGCACAAGCAAAGCGTTTTTGCTAAAGGGACTATGCACTTGTCTGCCACCAGAATCAGAGAGCCAGACTTCCCTCATGACAAAGATCATATAACCAGACAGTTTAACAAGATGTAAGGGGCCTCCGGCATTATACTGTATGTCATTTACTGCACTATAAGTGTGTTAAATGGCAAACATCATGCATAAAGTGGTGCTTTCTATAAAAGTCTTTCCAATATCTGAATAAATCTATGAGTGACATAAATGTAAAAGTCATGCATGTCTGAATGAATGAATGACACATACCTATCACTTTAACAGCTTGACAAAGCCATTAATGTTATGTCGGCTATCTGATGAGGGCCTGTGAAAGTTCTCAGATTTTAAACTACTTTACACTTCAATCTTTCAATCTTTAACATATCTTATACATTTAAGAGAGAATCATTTCATTTATTAGTCCCCATTTATACATTTATTTGACTGCTGCTTGACTTTCTTTGGGCCTTGTTCAGACTACCAGCCCAAATCCATTTTTCTATCATATCCAGATTGTGTCTAGATACATTTTTGAAAGTCTGGACCGCAAAAAAAAAATAAATCACATTTGAAGGTGGTTTAAAATGCGATTCTAATCAGATTTCTACAGATGTGTATCAGTCCGGACGCTCTGGTGGTTCAGATTGTAGTTTCTGCATCACTCGTAATACGACACACAATGATTTTAAGAATGACAGAGTGAGCAGAATCCATGCTACCGCCCAAGTATATTGTCTGCTGGCACTTTGCTTCAGCATTGAAAAGACACATCACCAACGTAGCTACAAGTATGTTGTTACCACAGCAACCCATGCAGATAGGTTGGTGATGTCTGGACACACCAGATCTGCTCCGCTCGCTTGCATAAAACAATGCAGCCAGTTTGTCCTAAAAATCTGTTTTGAGAGACAAATCAAATTTGTCTGCAGTGTGAACAAAGCCTTGCAAATTCAGATTTTACAGACAAAAGTTATGATGAGCTCACTAAATACAATGCATGGCTGTAAATAACTTGTGTTTCACTAGCTATAAAAAGTTGTGTTAATAAAGACGTGAAAGTACTTAAAGGCCTATCCTTCACCAAACCACAACTTTGAAATTCTGCTTACACTTCAACAATCCATCTGTAATCATAATCCAATGAATATAAATAAAAACATTGAAAGGAGCCATTCTGATGCATGATCATACTTTATGTGCAGTTTGCTTGCTGCGGTACTTTCACTTTAGCATTATCCTGCCATCAAGGCGTTTCTTTGTAACTGAATATCTAAATAATATGGTTTTACTTCTGATGAATACTCATTCAACCTCTTCAGAAAAATAATCCGAATTGCCACAATCACCGGCAAAAACATACACTTCAGTGCAGAATGACCTCATATATATATATATATATACATATATATATATATATATTTTTTTTTTATCAAGGGAATGGTGGTAAGGCTTGGTTCCCTGTAGTCAGTGCTCATGAAAACAAGGGAAGTGTTTTGCTGCCCCCATTGTATCAACCTGCACCTCTCTGATCCACGATGGGACCAGATGTAAAGAGACCTGCACAGTGTTTCAATGTGTGTGTGTGTGTGTGTGTGTGTGTGTGTGTGTGTGTGTGTGTGTGTGTGTGTGTGTGTGTGTGTGTGTGTGTGTGTGTGTGTGTGTGTGCGGGAAACAGAGCGGGAGGGAGATGAGAGGTAGACTACTGAGTGCAGGAGCTGTTGATTGTGTGTGAGAGCTTTGAGAAAGAGTGCAGAGAGCATCTATCTGTATCATTCACTCTAAAAGCCTGGAGAGATGGAAAGGATGGATGGGAGGACAAGTAGAAGTCAATAAAGAGATGGTCGGGATGGAGAGAGAGGAGATGAGAGTAGGTCTATGTGAAGATGACTTAGAGTCATCTCAGGGAAGGAGAGAGGAGGGTGTGTGTGTGTGTGTGTGTGTGTGTGCGTGCGTGCGTGCGTGTGTGTGTGTGTGTGTGTGTGTGTGTGTGTGTGTGTGTGTGTGTGTGTGCAGAGAGAGACAAGCGCAGCGGTGGAGGAGAGAAAGCAGTTACCCAGGGATAGAATAAAGTGTAAAGAGGAGAATTTGCCAGGGTGAGTAACAGAAGTGATAAACAGGAATACAGTTCTAAGGAAGACAGGAAGGGGCTGGGGTGGTGGTGGAGGAGGGAGGAGGGGGGGTGAGGAAAGAAATGAGACTACCATAAGTGAGGAGAGGCCACGGTGCAAAGATGTAAAGTAAAAGCAAATAAGAATGGGGAATTGAAAGGGAAGAATAACAGTATCTTTACTCAAAAACAAACTACAGCTCACAAAGTCTCCCAAATCTCTCACAAGACATTTTCACATTAAAAAAAAGCCTCTTTATGTAAGAAACATAGATCTACCCTCTGTAAATGTATAATATTACCATTTTCCGCCAACACACTTTCCTCAGTGTTGACTGCACTGAGCCTGATAGGCCCTGGTGTTTGTAAGGTCCTCAGATAGCCTGAGGTTACCCTTTTGAATTATTTCTCAACTCCACTTTTTCCCGATCACTTTGCACAGCACGGCAGAGAGGGGGAGAAGTCAGACATTAGTTTCTACTATCAGGTGATTGAGAGCGAGGAGTCTCACTCCTCACACATCTGTGATTCCTATTTAATGATGAATGACATATATTCAATTTTTGTCAGAGGAAGGAGTGAAAGGTTGTACCTCACCACTGTCATATACAGGAGCTCCGGTGAGTCTGCCCAGTCTGCTGAGTGCAGCACATACACTGCATTAAACCAGCTCCTCGGAGTAGTAAATTTATAAGCTAGAACATGCAGTCACTGGTCTGTCTGTCATCTGTGTACAAACCGGAGACAACAGCTCACAGGCAAAGCAAAAACACATTTTAGCCACAAAGCCAAGAAAAATCACCACAAACATTATCCATCTGCTAAAAACGCATTGTAGGTTGATCCATCCAGAAAAGGGCCTACAGATAGGTCAGAGGTCCGGGAGTAAATCCTCAAATTTGTGCTGTGCTAAATGGAGCATTATGCAATGTTTGGCGTGGCTAACTGAGGGCTTTTACTGAACATCTTGTCCTGTCGCTAATCCTGCCAACAGCAACCAGCCAGGGAGAGAAACAAACTCTGACCCTCAAAACATACGCGCTCTCAGAGATGTGGGAATAGACACGGGCACTGTGATATCATACATACTTAAAACACACCTAAATGTGTTTTTACAATAATCGGAAACAGAACATTTTTGTTATCCTCTTAGGAAAACTGAACACACACATGCACGCACACACACACACACACACACACACACACACACACTGCAAAATCAGGCTCATTAATAGCACGACACAGCTCTGCCTCGCAGCTAACCACAGTCCTCCGAGCTTCATGATCATTTTTTAGCTGGATTTAGATACACTTACAGTAAAATGTGACAAAGTCACCCTGAATGCAAAAAAACAAAGCACCTTCCCTGCATCTTTTCCGTCATTTACATTTATTGTACTCAAATTCAATAAAGCCCCAGCAAGTAAATTATAAAAAATTGCATACACATACAACATGATTTCTATTCATTAAAGTAAATCTCCATGTTTGCAACCAGCTAGGGAAACTGGTGTGTTAATGGATAATAAATCTATATTTAAGGATATAGGAGAGAGGAAATCCAATTTGTGTCAGGGCTCTCCACCCGATCCCCACTTTTATCCCCCATACGCGCCTGGCTGGAGGAGTAATCGGCTTTGTGTAATAAAATGATGATGATGACTTTATCTGACATTTATAAAAGGAAGAGCCCCAGATTTTCTGTAGGTCTGTATTATCAGCCTCTATCCAGTGAATTAATCCTCAGACGGAGAGGGACAGAGTGAAAATGTTGTTCTTGGGAGTAAACACAGGGGTTATATTGAGGTGAATGGTAAGAATGTGTTTGCAGAGAGTTGTGTGTTTGCTTTGTGTGTGCCTGTGTGCCTGTCTCCCTGTGTGTGTGTGTGTGTGTGTGTGTGTGTGTGTGTGTGTGTGCTAGCTTGCAAGCTCCCGCCATGTTCCAGGAGATCCTTGCCCTTACCTCCCTCACCTGCGAAGTGGAGGAGGATGATTACATACCAAGAGGTCAACTTTATCTCCATGGAGATCCCTGAAGAACACTGCTGTCAGAGATACGCTGAGAATACCTCTCCATTACCTGCTGTAGCAAGACAGAGGAGGGGAGCTGGACAGCAGAAACAGATCTGACGAGATGTAACTACATGGCTGTGAGAATTCTTCCACAAAGCTGTGTTTTCACATGAATCTCAACTGATTCGGCCTAATGATCTAAAGAACACACATCACATCTCTCCGATTCATTGGCTTCAAAACACATCAAATCTCAAGCCATGACATGCATTCTCTTTTGCTCCAAATCCACTGTTTTTTTTCTTCTTCTGTATCCTACTGGGTTTCATGGTGTAGGGTTGCTCTAGTGCTTTCATGAGGGCCAGATTCAATTAATGTGGCTGTGAGTTAAGTGGGCCCTCAGGGGTTAAGGTCTGTCATGTCAGATGGATCTGTTTGTGTGGAGAAACAGGAGCATCCCCACACTCCACTGTGGAGGGGGAAAGAGATGGCTGAGTATTCCCCTCTCACACCTGTATGTAGCTCGGAGGAATTTGATCTTAGAACCTTCAAGTCTCATACAAAAAGACATCAGAACCTTTTTTTTCCTCTTGGGCTAAAATGTTCAACCTGCTGTAAGGCTGCGGGCTAGAATTGCATATCTTTATTCTGTTTAAGAGATCTTCAGAGTGGCATGTTCCCCTAAAGGCTGGGAAATTCACTCAGCGCATACGGAGTGATGGCTGCAAATGATTGCTCATGTATGTAGCGTACATGTGTATATGAGTGTAATTGTGTTTCATATTTAAAGAACTCGTATGGTAATAGCTGAAACAATAAGATCCACTGACAGGATGAGCCCATGTTGCTTTCATTATACTGTTTTCACGGTGACAGTGTGTGCTGCGTCTTGTAAATGAAGTGGAGTGTGATGTAGCAGCAAGCGAAAACAGCTATGTTATCATCAGAGACCAGGCTAATTGATGAGTGCTTGTCTGCAGGATTTCGAAGATGACTTGTTTGTGAACCCCCCTGTATGACATACCGATCTTGTTGCTCTCAAAACGGTGCCAGCAGCAGCCATCAGAATGAAAAAAAAAAAGACTGTCAAACAGCAAGACAGAGACACCAGTGAAATATCAAGGAGCAGACACCCACGTGCTTTCTGTAGGATTTGGGGAGGAGAGCACAGCCATCTTGTAAAAAAAAAAAAAAAGAAAGAAAGAAAACAATTGTTTCCAGCTGCTGCACTGTGTATACTGTACATTTGTGCACCTGGCTCTGCTGTATTTTATTCGACAATACCTTCTTCAGAAACGCACTCCACACATGAGTGATTTACCAGGAATTGTACTTATAGCAGAGGTATGGATTTAGATAGATAAATAACTGCAAGATGCATCAATTCAAGAAACATACAAATAGAAAGTATGATGTTTAGATTAAGCAGAAATTGTGCCTTTTCATCTTTATTCATTTGCATCTAAGATAAGATATAAAGTGCTACTTAAATATTACAAAGATTACAATAGGAGCAATGGATCAAAGGACTGTGTGTGATGTGAAGAGTCAGTCATAGTACTGAGATATAACTCTGAAGTTCCTCTCAGCCATACAGTGCCTTCTAGGAGGCTTTTTTTTTTTTTAAAGGTGATGCCATCCCTCTATTATCTAGACACCTCTATTCTGAAGAGGACCCTGAACTTTCGCTCCCATTCATACCCACGGCTAATTTAGAACCACCAATTAACCTAACATGCATGTCTCTGAACTGTGGGAGGAAGCCAGAGAAACCCATGAAGGCACAAACTCCACACAGAAAGACTCAAGACAAAATTTGAAATTGCTGTGCGGCGACAGTGTTAACCACTGCACCACACAATAAATAGATAAAGCCACTATACACCTGCCCTGCACAAACAACGTTAGTGACTAACTGGTCAACAGGGCACTCAGTAGCAAAACAGATGAGAGTTGGTGGAGACCAAAACAGAGTAAATATTGTATCTTTTCGGCAGCCATGGTACAACTTCAGATGGATGCTAATGTTTTCCATCTCCAATGGAAGGAACTGTTTCCTGGATCAGCTATGTATGGGGACAATAAGTCAATGTTGGCTTAAAAAAAACATGAATGCAGGTTTATTTGTTGTTGTGGTATAATGTATGTTATATAGTATTTTCCAAAACCAACTGTAGCCTACGTTTCACTTGAATATACATCCACGTACAGTTTGTCAAATCTTCAGACTGTTTAATGAAATGCTAAAAATGAATTCCATTCAAATATTTTTTACTTATTTCATTTTTGCAATATTTTTTTTCCCCTGATTTTTCCCCCCCACGTGCTCAACATGAGTTGACCCATAAGCCAAAGCCTTAGTCAATCAATGAGTACAAACTTTAATTTTAAAATCAACACAATCAATCTTGTTTTCACAGCTATTAAATGGCCTTAAATGGTCTTAATTAGTACAAGTCCTCTTACTTGCATTTCCCCTTCTTGTATAAATAGCAAATCTGGGATGTAGGCAAGCAGCCACACTATATTGCATTTGAAGAAAGGCGGCCCTTAAACCCTCTTCACTTCTCTTTTTGAGGACTTCCAAAACTTTGGGGCTTTCAGGCTTGAGCCGCTTTACCGTATGTGTCAAGTAGGAATTGATAAAGCTGAAGAGAATTTTCTATACGGAAGAGAAGTTCAAGCTCATTTTCTAGTAAATTTAAGTGACTTAAATCTAAAGAAAAAAAAAGGTATGGAAGGATAAATCTAGCTTCATTAACATGTTTTCTCTCTGTGTTTCCTTTCACATTTCACACAGACATACTGTATGAAAGGACACACTGACATCATCATGACTAAATATACACACATATACACAGGTTAGGCAGATTTTAATGCCATGACTTTTTAGCCAACCATGAAAACTAAAGAAACACTAATGCCTGTGTGTTTTGGTGTTTGTGTGTGTGTGTCCATGCATGTGGGTGAGTCTCAGGTGGTGACGTGTGGGAGTTGGTTGAGTCATAAAATGAGACAGGATACCCTCTCTGGCATTGTGTTTTTCCATCGTCTCTCTTCCTCTGCTCTCCTCTCTGCATTTTATTCATGATTTTTTTTTCTGCCCATTTACTCTTCCCACAAGGGTAAATCCAGCCAAGGCCGCTCACTTATTGAATTAACAGCTATTGGGCAGCATTAGTCAGAGGCCCCCTGTGTGATTCTCCACTCTGTGGCATTGGGACAACATGCACGGACTGGGGCTATGACTTGTGGTCTCCTTGGCTGGTCAAATCAAGCTAGTCAGGAAGCGAAGGTCAGGGCTCGGGACTCCAATTAGATATGTAGACCCCTGTGGAGTGTCATCTCTGGGGTGGGAACAGTGAGGGAGCCGGGGGACACCGCAGCATCGTATCTGATCCTCAAAGAAAAGGCAGAATTCGTAGGATCCAAACCTGTGGATGCGGTGAGGCAGGCTCGAGTATGTGCTAAGGCCACACACACAGACACACAAACACAGTATACTGGTACAGGGCAAGGCCTCTTCTTTGGTAGAGTCTCATAAAGCCTTGTCTCCATGGCAACTACCACCTCATTAGAAAGTCACTGGTGGTGGCCAGTACCCATGCACTTTCCTTCTTTGTGTCTTTTATTCTGCCTGTGTCTTTTTTTTTTTTTTTTTTTTTTTCATTTTCTTTCTTCATAATTACAGCTTAAATTGTGTTTTACTTCAAATAGGTTTGTTACAAGCAGTGATAAATAATAATTATTGAAGCCCTTAATTCAGAAGTGAAAATAAAAAAGAAAAAGGTTAGGAATGTTAAATTCTGTTATCATCCTTTGTATTAATAAAACCATGTTTTATCTTACCTTGCCTGACATGTTTTTCATTATAAATGTAAAACATTGTAGAACACATAAAGCACCCTATAATTTAAAACCAATGTGCCGCATTTCATTTTTTATTTCGTTTCGGGGTTCACACTGAAAAAGTGTGACCTGCTGGGGTGAGGATTATAGAGGGAGGCACTTCCGCTCACATAGAAAAGGTCAAGAAATCTCACCTTTTCTGTTTTCCTGCAGTGTTGTAATTGTGTGCCCTAGAACTAGCTGAATCGGCAGCGGTGGAAAGCCGTCGAGGGATCATGTCCTTGTCACCACAGTAGAATCGCTGCAGTAGCATGACAAGGACATACAGAGGAAAGATCTGATCTGTTGTGGATGTGCATGTCTGTTTGCCACAGTATTTTTTTTTCCCGACTAGGACTTGCCAAAGTCAGAGATTTTCAAATCCCACACAAGTGGGCTTTAAAATAACTAAAGCAAAAAGCCTACATGTACTGGCGCAGCTACAGCTTCAGACAGAAAAAGGTGTCATGATCTGTCAAAGTCAAACATCTCAGAAAATGCAACTTGCAGTGAAAGAAGAGCTGTAAGAGAGCATTGGCGCACCTTGAAATTTGAAACAGAAATCATACAGGTCATCCTATCAAAGCATTATACAGAGCCAGTCCCGCTGCATCCCACCCTGGACACTCTGTTTCAGCTCTTCCTCTCTGGTAGGCGCTACAGAGCACTGTGCGCCAAAACAACCAGAAACAAGTACAGATTTTATCCACAGGCCATCACTCTGCGAAACACATAACATCTTCAACATCACTGGACCCTTTTGCACTACACCCAACTGCATCAGCACCATTTGCACGAGGTACAATTGCACCATTGTTTAGGTGTATATATGTTTCTTAGATATATATATATGTGTCTATTTATGTTTAATATGTCTATTTATTTCTGTTTGTTTTTGTTTTTGCACAGACCAGAGTCAAATTCCTTGTATATGTTAACATACCTGGCCAATAAAGCTGATTCTGATTCTGATAGTGCTCAGATCCATGACAAAAATCATCTGGGATAACATCTATTACATGCAGTGACTTCAAACTGAATGAAGAGAACACGCCATTTTATGCACTGTCTCTTGATTTTCCTCTTCTTTAGAAAGAGCTCTATGAATAATATTTGGTGAAAAAGCCCTGTTGTGGCAGCAGTTTCCTAGATTGCCACACATGGGAAATACTTTTTAAAAGCTCATAAGCCATGTAATATTCAACAATTTTGCTTGAAGTGTGAGATTTTTTTTTTAAAGTGTCAATACTGACAAGAAACAAGGTGACATGACTTCTCACTCATCTGTACTGCAGCAAGACATGATTGTTTTAGAGTACATATAGCATGACCATAATTTCATAAACCTTGTCTCCCGAGGTACGAGTGTTTCACTTAGTTCTTGGTCTTTTATCTATTTATGCATCAAATCAAAAGGGACAGTGAGCCACATTTAGGGAGTGGAAAGTGTATCCTGAAGAATTTAATAAGAAAAGAGATTTTGATGGATTACAGACCTTCTCCACATCTGAGACATTTTCAGAATGATAAATCACAAAGGCCTTTTATACTCCCTTTTTCTTCCTCTTTTCCTGTCTCACTCTCTCCCTCTTTCTCTGCCTCCTCTCTTTCTCATCTCATGAGCCTTGGCTTTCAATTGTAAGAGATTACAGGAGCATAGCCGGACTGTGGCCCGTCGAGGATCTTTTATTAATATTTATATGCATATGAAACAAGCCAATTCTAAGCTGTCGGTGAGCAGCTGAACCCTGAGGCCCCATTGTGTGTGTGTGTATATATATATATATATATATATATATATATATATATATATATATATATGCAGCAATAACTGTGTGTGGCCGATGTGTGTGAATATGCAGTATGTGTGTGTGCCGTACTGTATTGTTTGTGTGTTTCAATGTGGCACCAGCCGCTTAACCCTGCACCGTCCCAGACCACCTGAGCCACCAGTTACGTATCAGAGACCACGAGTGGTGTTTCCCTCTAGGATTCGATCGTTAGCAGGACTTCTGGCTCTCTGTCTTCAAGGTTAAACAGGACTCCGAGGGCAGAGGTGTGCAGCGGCGGGGGCTCTAAATCTGCAAACAAGTGTGGAGCCTGGCAGTCAAGGCTATCGTGGAGCTGATATCCCACCGGTGGAGGGAGCAGAAGAAGACTAATCCTTCATACATAATAGATAACCAAATCCTCTAAAACACAGAGACGCTAGCTGCCTGCACCACAGAGGCCCTGCCACTGCTAACAGATCAGACATCAGGCATCCCCTTCCTCGCCACCTTCATTAATACTCAATTACAACAGAACTCCTTCAGGCTGACACCATTGTCTCCTTCTGAAAAGCTGGCCTTTGTCAAGAGAACAGTAATAGCTGGCCCCCTGAACACTGTACACAGAGATAACACCGAATAATATCTTTGTCACCAGAGTTAAATGGAGAGAGAAGCCCATCCTCAGAACAACATCGCCTCTCATTGCAACCACTTTGCATTTGTCTGTCATACTGTCGTGATCAAAATGGAGGAGGCAATGAATAGATCTGAGAGAACTTTGTGTTTACGCTTGCAGCACATTGGAGTGGCTGCATGATGGCAAGAAAATAAAAATAAACAGTATTTAATTTACTCCATGGGCACTTTGGAGTCTTTGCCATAGCTGCACAACACAGTCATTCAAGTTGATGCTCCGTGCTGGAAGTGTTCTCTTTCAGCAGTAATGTCTGCAAGCAATATGAACGCTAATACATGCGGAAGGGCCTTTTGATCAAGTGAAGTGTGTTTTAGCACCAGTGTCTTTGTGGTGTTCAATTCTTATAATGTAATTTTTGGTATTTTATTTTTATTTTTTTATAGTTTATGATATTCATTATTCTGTTTCACATACACACATTTTTTTTCTGAATTTTCCAAAGTTGTCCCAAACAGTGGGATCTGTTTTTCCATTTCCCTCTAATATCCAGCATCCTGGCATGACTTTTTGTGCAGTCTGAGCAAAGAAATTGCCATGAATCTTTGCATGTAAATAATTCATTAAAAATCATTTGTATGTCTTTGGGAATCAATACATCTCAATACACACGTCTTCCGATATTTTCTTACAGCTGCAGCAATAACCAAGTCAGTTCTTTTGTTTCACCCATTGCAGTGACCCATGTCAACGTTTTCCAGGATCCAAGAACAGGAATCAAAAGGTGCTGCAGTTGTTTGTTACCAAAGATATGCAGAGGGACCTCAGATTGTACTGCTGAGTTAGCCACCACCTTGATGGCTTTAAAATGAGTTGAATAAGACAAACTAAACAAAGTCCTGGTCTATAGTGATTCTGTCTCTGCTTGCTCAGCTTCAAGAGGATGAATGGGAATAATCTGACACACTGGACGCTATAGGAGCTAACTACGTCCAGAAGATGGCAGTAGTGAAACATTTAGGATGCAAGCTGACGTCAAAAACAGTAGAAGAAGAATAATCGGCTGCAGGCCACGAGCAGAGAAATGTCCGTCACACAGGTGGAGTGTTTCTCCCGTCACCATGTTGAGCTTGAAGTAGTTGCTCCATGTAGTAAGAACTAAGTCCAAACAGTTTCTGAAGCCAAGCAGTTTTCAGATAACAGAAAACTGTTTCCCTGTGGAAGCTCTGACCAGCAGAGGCGCTAGTTTCAGCTAAAGTTGCACTTCACCTGTATTGGTAAATTACATGCTCACTTCTGTTTTGCTGTTTTTGTTGCGTGTTCGCATCAACAGTATTTCCATGTGAGGTGCTATTCTAGAATTTTACTGTGGGTTTTAAATATTTTAGCGTCTAAAGGCAAATGTTTTTGATTTTATAATAAAATTGACCATTTTAATGAGGAAAGAAAACATGGTGTTCACAGCCATTCCTTGTGCAGCTAGAGATGAAGAGGTGAATTATTAAGCAGTATTTTTGATAAAGTGAAGCACTTCAATTTTAATGTGACCCCTACAAGCAGTAATTTAATTTGTCAAGGTTATTGTTTTTATTTCATTTCTCAAACATGTAACTTCTATGTTTCTACAGAAAAAAAACAAAAAAAACTGTTGTACTTCTACTGAGAATGTAAAGTTTTGTAGGTTTATTGTTTAATGTGTAGGACCAGTGTATTGTATTGCTTACTGAAATATTGCACTGCAAACAATTTTACAGTTTGAGTGAACTGATCCAGTGAAGAAGGTCCAATGACAGCAGTTCATGGCGGGCCGACCAGCTTGATCTTCAGGAAGCCGAATCTACAGAAACAGCTCGATGAACTATCTGCCTTGTGATAGGATCTTGTCACTTGAACAGGTACCAGCTCGAACACACATACTTAAAGAGTGCACTCTGACTCACCAGACCCTGACAAATCATCTGATGTAAACCCAATAGAACTTCACTTCATCCCATCTTCTGTTGTGGTCATCAGACACTGACTTGGAAGTTACCATAAAACATAAGAATTGATACTTAACAAAAACTTCTTCGAAGGAGAATTGAAGTGATTAAGGATGTTTTTCTTTGGCTTAAAATAGGATTTAAGTTGAATTGTTTTGTTATTCAAGGCAAGGCAAAGTTGCAGTTAACTAAATGCACCCGTGTTGTGTTTACCATTTATTTTAATGAACCGAGAGGGAGGTGGGTTGTACTGCGATTGGCAGTACAACCCACCTCCCTCTAGGCATGCTAGGCATGTGTCTCTATTTTCTACAGGTGAAATTGAATTCCTATTATATATTTAAAGTATTTTCAGAATTACAATACTTCTCTCTTTTGAATAAAAGTATTGACAAAGAAAGCCCAAAGGTCTTGAAAATTTACTAGAATGCTTACGCATCTGAAAAGTCCATTTTTTTCTGTTCTTTATTTTGTATATAATCAAGCAGACTCCTTGGAGTTAGTGTTTTTCATGTTCCCATGTAACTGAACAATTTAAGAAAAAAAAGTGAATCATTTTAGACTGGATTTCCCTCTTAAAACTTGTACGTGTTCTTTTTACTTCTTCAATTCCAAAATCTACATTTCCCTTTTCCGTTGAGTGCACTTTCTATTGAGCCATTATAAAGTAATGAAATGCCTCCTCTCCTGGGTTTTTGTCACCATTCCTAACATTTGTAGCTGAAAAGCACTACACCGAGTGGAAGATGTCACTAACAATACTTCCTGGCGTAGAATTAGTCACTCAGGAATAGAGTACTGCTGCTATTGTTCCAATTAGTAAGTCCCTGCATGTCTTGTCTGCTTCTCCTCCCCTGTCTTCTCTTCACCCCTTTACATTACCCCAACTCTCCCCATTACACTCAATTTCCTCATCTCTCACGTCTATTTGCTTTCGCTTTTTTACTCTTTATATTGCAAACTTTAGGCTCTTTCCTGCCTGTGGGGCTCTCAGACATTTTCAGACAGAAATAACTAAGCAGGTAAAGTTTGCTCTGTGTCTTAGAGTATAAGACACCAAAAACCCTTTCCCTCCTCTTTCCTTCTTCTTCTTTATTCTGTCTATCTTTCTCTTTGTCTGGGCACTATTCCCCAGGCAGCAGGGTCCCTGTGGGCTCCCGGTGTGATCTGTGGGTGTTTAGCTGTTAATCTGTCAGACTAATTCTATGGACAAACACTGCTGCGATGTTTAATTCCCAATCCACAAGGAGAAAGGACGTGGAGGGCATAGGCCAGCCTGGAGACTGATGAGCCACACTAGCATAATTAAGGCCAGCACCTCCCTTGGGATGTACCTGCGCGTCCTTCTCTTTCTCTCTATCTCTCTCTACACTATCTACCTGTGTCCTTTCTGTCTCTCTCCTCGATTTTTATCTTCCTTTCCATTATATTGTGTCTCCGGTGGTGGCGGGATAAAAAAATATTTAATCCTTTTCTTTCCTGCTTACATTGCAAATAACAGGAGTGAAATTGAAAAGAGATATACAACCACGAGAAAAGTGCTGGGTCTTTTAAGTGGGCAAAAGTATTTGTATTTAGTTGTTTGAAATTCATCAAACTATTAAGGGGGTATTTATTGCTCCCCACCCTTCCACTAAACTAATTGCTTGTTTAAATGTTTTTTTACACGGTGGTGGAGATTTTCAGAGAGACCCTGAGCTGGATGAGGCCACTCTTTTCCACATAATGGCTTTCAATTCCCCATTTAATTTCCAGCCAGTTAAGGATTATCCCAAAATGAGGAGGAGGAAACCAAATAAATACAAATTACTAACAGTATTTCACTTTTATAGGCAAATCAATGCAAATCATTGTTACGGATTTACATTTATTCCAAATGTGTTTCATAACTCAAACTAGGTTTTAATGTTTTTCTTCCCTAAATATGAAAACATAATCTGACGGTGTTTTTTAAAAAGTGTGGTACAAAACTGGTTTAATTGGAAAATACATATGTGTGTGTGTGTGTGTGTGTGTGTGTGTGTGTGTGTGTGTGTGTGTGTGTGTGTGTGTGTGTGTGTGTGTGTGTGAGATCACTGCACACACAGTGTATGTGAAATTAGATTTAGAGTTTCCATGTGAAAAAAAAGCATTAGGCACAGTATGGGTATAATCCATGCTGTTATCCTTGTTAAATGTGACCTGTGTTAGCAGTGGGAGCTGTAGCTTTGTTAGCGGCAGCATGTGACAGCTCTGGTAGTAGAAGTGGTTGTTACTGCTGATCTGGCTGTGAAACACAGTGCCATGTCTCCAGGCAAGCTGGAAGATACCATCACACACACACACGCATACACAGACATGCCTCACGCACAACCTAAATAGCGTCGATGAAGAGACGGTTCTCAACAGGAATGAGATTGGAAAATAGACAGTCGTCCTTTCCTCCATCACACCTGAGAGTCCCGTAGGCTGTATATAAGGACACTTCTCTTTAACTCTCTCCATCAAACTCTCCTCCTCCTCCATTCCCTCCGTCTCTACTTTCTCCCATCACTGCCGGCGTTTGGTTTGATCTGTGATCCCTGCAGCCCTGCCACTTTCCTCCCATCCTCCAAACCTGTTGTTCTTTTTTCCAACCTACATGAATCTGCATGTTCCTAACAAAACAAAACACCTCCTGCGATATAAACCCACTTGGGTATGCCAGCGTTATATTTAGCTTGGGCCTCCCCCAACACATTTGTCAGCATTAAAGGCCAGCATCACCAATTTCCAACAGGCTTTGTGTTATTATAAAATGGAAAGTATATCTATATGAAGTATATCTTACGCCCATCAATGTTACCTGTACCGAGACCTCCCTGTTCATTTGCCTCCAGGCTCTACTTCAAACCTCAGACTGCACTTCCTTGGTTTTTTTAGGCCCGCCCCCACAGCAGTCAGAGTCAAGTCAATCCAATAACATTGGCTTAGGGAGCAGCATTGGAAGCAAAAGGATCACAAGGCATTCTGGTTGCTGTAGGATTTTACGCTTTTGAATGATAGCCTTTTATCACTAGTCATCGACTACCAATATTACAAATAATTGTGTCTATTCACTACTGGTTTTAAGGCATAACTTTATTCTGAGTGGTGAAATTCCTCTTTACGAGGATTTGCTTTTTTTTTTTTTTTTTTTTTTTTTTAGCTTTAAAGTGTATAGAGACAGGGTGGCAGGGTTGTCCTTAACAAGATATTCCCAGGTGAGGTGTAAGGGACAAGGCGAATGAAAATAAAACTATGTAAAGCGATGCATAAATGTGTGCTGCTTTGAAAACATACCAGATAGCCTTGCCCTGCAGCACAGGTTTGATGAAGCACTACACATGCTCTCTCAAATGTAAGACATCATATTCACAGGATTAAATGACTCGGGTCTAATGTAACCAAATAACAGATTTTTATTTCTGTTGAAGAAAAAAACGAAAGGAATCATTAGTTCAAATGACTGTCTATTTTTGCACTTGTCTAAGATTCTGAGTGGCGCAGTCAGAGCAGTGATTGGTAGTGAGACATCTCCTGAGAAAGAGCAGACAACGTTTCAAAGATCAAGCAAACTCGCATTTGATTTCATTTTGCAGTATGGACCTTTCAAATGGTTCTCAGGGGACTTGTTTTCTTTGAGAACCTTCAAAGAAACATGGCGGAAACATAGTATTTCAATCCATTCTGCCAAGCGTTTTTGTCTTCCCCGGCACAAATAATTGCACTTCAGTGTAAAATTGCCATTAGTCATTTGGTTGAGCTCCTCCATCTCTGATGGGAAAGCATTATGCTGTAAAACAGCAGTGTGCTCACAGCCTCATCCCAAGTTCTCAAGGGGGAAGAGAAGCAGTTGTTGTTGTTTAAGAGCTCCATTCATTTTCGACTGGTGAAAACACACCAAGGCATATGGCGGCTTGATTTAGTTAGCTTGTAAAATGATTTCAGAAACTACATTTGGATGAAGATAACAAAGTAACCAAGCAATTAAATCGAGTATGGTCAATTTGAGGCACCTGATAGCACAGACCCAGCTGTGGTGCAACATCTGGTAAACCCTCCACAGATCAGTACGGCAAAAAGCTGTCGATTCAACTCTTTCTTTGCAGAATCACCTGCAGAAGCGTGCATAGTGAAAATGATGGTCTTTCGTGTTTGTGTGCTCTGCTGGTAATGTCAAACTACCTTTCGAAGACACATTTAGAGGTTGACTCAAATAGCTGTGGCATTCATCTGCTGTGTAAGAAAAAGAAAGTGTTTTCTGCCACCTGGCAAATGAAAAGGGCATTTGCTTCCTCTGATCGCACCAGCATGACAGCAGCAAGAAAAGCTGGCATGCAGTCCTGCTGCCTAGTCACTATCGACTACTGAGCTGCTGTGAGATTTGATGCTGGACCTGAGCTGAACCCTCAGGTCAGGTGCACCCAAGCATTTTTTGAAGTTTATCTGATCCAAAATGAGTCACCAGCCTCACCTTCAGCACATTTCTCTCCTCATCAAATTCATTTGACCATTTAAAAAAAAAAATGACATCTTCATGTATTTCTTAAACTCCTCAAAACTGATCCTTGTTGCTGCGCAGCACGAATGTTTGAGCAGAGATTAATGCAATCAATACTTGAAAGAATAAGTGAAACAAATGTGAGTTAGTAAAAACAAATGGGTTTGATTTGAGGCTGCAATCTGTGTGAGTGCTGCATGGGCATAAAAGACAAGCAACAACTATTATTAATGGTAAACAGTGAATAAAAAGACCATAATAAGGCATGCATGATTAAATAAAGACGAAAAGGTCACAGCAGGTTGATGCATCTGTCTCATTAGCTGCTTTATTTGTGTCCCTTCGTTTACCCTTCATTAGCTTGCCTGTTTTATCCTCTTTATTTCTCCTGTTCTATAAGTCTCTCCATTCATTACGCCTGCTGCTCTCCATCGCTTCCTTTCTGTGTTGTTTCTGAATGTAATGGCTTCCCACAGTGTGTCTGTCTTTCGAAAATGTCACCCCAGCCTTTACGCAGCGCACTACTTTTGACATGAGCGCTATGTGTGGCAGACAGGGCGCAGGGATTAATTTGCCATGTGTGTATACCTCTGCTCTAGACCCGGGTAGAGACTGTGACTGAGGCCTGTCTGACAGCAGAGATGGAGGCTTCCCTCACTGGATGCCTCAAGTCTCCCACTGCACTTGATGTTACAGGCAGGGGAGGGAAAAGGGGAGATTTGAATGTAGCTTTGAGAGAGGGTGGGGTAGGGGTGGGGGGCAGGAGGAGATATGGCGAGTGAGTGCGCATGGTATCTGGGTGAAAATAAGAGAGAGAAGATGCATCCCAGCACAGAGGAACATGGAAGTCCAGTTTAGGAATTTATTACTGTAATGCTACTCAGTGCCAAAAGAGGTCATGTGTGTGCTGCAGATTCATTAGTTTCAGAAGATATTAATATCCTATAATCATCACCAGTAATGGAAAACAACATGCTGTATGAGGCTTTGTTAAGCACCATTCCATAAACCTTGAGTTAAGTCTGAGATTAATGAGACGGTCTCTCCACTATCCTGGTATGCAGTTCATTTGTCTGTGTACAGAAGAGAAAAAAAGACTCCCATCAGAGAATGTGGACTCATTATTAGTCCACATTCATTGAAAATATTTATTTAAAACACACTGATACCTGTTTTTTCTCTTTCAGATGTCCACTTTCTCTTTGTCTTTCCTCATTGCTTCCATTTGTCTGTTAACGTTATCACTGTAGAGATGTAGATGTACTGCAATATTCTGTATCTATAGATGAGTGTGCTGACCTCGTAAGCAGGGGGCAGAAACCTTGGGATTATCAGGTTGTTGTTTTTTTACAATAGAGCAGCAAAATCACTTTTTTTTAATATCCTAAAACCAAAATTAGACTAATATTGATGCAGCATGTTTTGACTTGCGTACTTATTTGGTCAAAATTATAATGAGCAAACAAGGCATTTTAAAATAATGTTTTGATTCTCTTAGCAGTGTCAGTAAAAGTTCTGAGGAAGACTATGTGTTGCTGAGAGTTCTGGCCATTTTCAATGTCAGGACCCATTCAAAAAGGAAAGCTAATGCTAGCTACACAACATTCTTTAATAGCCAGTGCAGGACAAACTGAGTACAGAGTGTTAATGGGTCAGCAATTGTTGAAATAAGTCAGGTTTCTGGTGTAGATGAGCGGGCATTGTGTCCTTGGGTTCCCAATCACATCGTGTGAGATCCACCTCTTGCTGGACCCCAGCTCAAGACACAAATATATTGATGGCACATAGTCATATTTTCTTTCACAAACTGCAAAAAATATGTACAACAGCTGCAGTGTCATTACAGCTTATATTTCCTGACTATTACAAACCTAAGTTGATGTGTTTACAATACTATTCTCTTCCTGTCTTTGCCAAAAAAGTAAAATCTGAGGATAAGTTGCACTCCCAGCTCCCTGCTCCACAAAGTTGGAGGTTTTTATTTTATCCATATGGCTGAACGGCTATCCCGACCTTTCCTAGCCCGCAGGGAACATGGCAATTTTCTTCTAGACAACAGTGAAACCCCCCCTCTGTTCTAATCTATGGTGCTAAACTTAACCGTTGCTTTCACCACACCTGCATTATTACAGCATTGTTCATGGCAGCCTCGCCCTCTTAATAAAGTAATGTCTGGAGTGGCTGTGAGAGCCTTGTCTGGGAGGGTATGCAATGGGCTGAGGAGTAATGAGCAAGTCTGAGATAAATAATGGATCGCCGTCATTCACATTACAGAGGAAATGACTGTAATGGTGCTTGCCGGGTGAAAGACCTCCATCTAACACATTAACAGTCAGGACAAAGACAGAGAGGAAAGGAGGACAGAGGGAAGGAAGAGGATGCAAGTCGATGACATCGAAGTGGAGGATGGGAAGGAGATCATCATCCACAAAACATTCAGCCTCTTGAGACTGGCATAAAATTAAGTGAGAAAGGAAAGAGAGGAAACGAGCACATGACTATTTTGAGGTCGAGATTGATGGAAACACCTGAAAGCTTCATTACCAGTGTGACTTATGCTAGTAGGAAGTTCTCTTTCCTATTCTGATACCTTCCTTCTCTGACCCTCCCACATATTCACCCCACCCTTGTGCTCTCTATCCACTCTGCTCTCTCAGGGCATTAGAAACTGAATGTGAGCCTACAATAGTGGAGATAAATGGGATTTGAAGCACAGGCTATAAGGAGTGGCAGTCATTAGACAGTAAGTGAGCCAAGCGAGTTGTTAGGACATGAGCAGTGCTAGTCGTTAGGCAGGGATAGAGGGGGAGAGAGAGATGGAGCGATGGTGGGAAGGACGGAGGCCACTGGCTGTTTGTTCTAGGACTAAGTGCTAGATAATGAGATCAGACTGACATGACCCCCAGAGCTGAGAGACAGCTTTGGCATTACACCTCTCTCCATCCCTTTATTTCTCGATCTCATTCCTTTTGTCTTACACATACTTTATTTTTTTTTGTGTTTATCTCTCTTCATTTCTCTTCCTCTTACACTAACTCTATCTGCATCACCAGCACATGTGAGCTCTAAAACCAACAAAGCAGTAATATTACATCAATGGAAACAATAAACAGACCATACTTTGGTTAAACCTTTGACTGAAGCCTAAAGAATAGTTTTGTTTGTTCAGTAAGTAAATATGCCTGAGACAACGGTTTCTCACAACTTTCATTAAAGGGCACAACAGGAAATAGAAAAAAATAATGCTGACATTAGAGTTTATCTCACAAGCTTGAGGCCTATCTAAGCTCCTAAGTGCTTGTAAGCTGATCCCTCAGTTGATAATATCTCAAAATTTCTGACACCTACAGTCTAACAAGCACACCCACTTCATACAATTGGCCAGGTGTGCAGAGAAGCTCTCACTCAAGCTTTCTTGTTCATTCTTCTCTCAACTACTCCCACCGCTACTTGTAAGTACTGCTGAGTGCAATGTCGGAGGAAAATTCATCCTATGTAACTGATCTGTAGCTGACCCTAGGTCCCTGTATCAACAGTGCGTTCTTGAAGGGAAAACAGGTATATCCAAACCACATGTCCCTTCTATGTAATCAATCCATATTTGTGTCCAGCAGTGTTTTTCTACCCCGGGGCACACACATGACCTTTCTCAACTGGGATCCACGGTCCATATGTGCAGATGACCAATGATGGATGTATATGCTGAGCGCCTTGAGGGGTGAAGAAGAGGGCGCCTCCTTACGTGGATATAAGGCCGCTCTCCTCACAAGGAGGGGGTCAGACTTTCTGGACTCTCCGCGAGTGTAGAAACTCTCTCCAAAACTATTCAGCTGAATAAGTGTCCTGTGACTCTGACTGTACCTGATGTACTCGCTTGGCTCATGTTTGACGATTTGTACGCTCTTATAATTTTTCCATATTTCATCTTGTAATAAATACTCAAACAACAGCGAGCTTGAGATACTTTTGATTTCTCACAAGGAAATACATTAATTTCCACCACATGCAACACCTGAATTGTCCAGGTGTGTGCTGCTGCTGTTCTGTGTTTGTACTTTTTTCCAGCCTTTGAGGGTGGCTATTAGAAACGGTTATATACTGTTTTTGGAACTGCTTCTAGGTTGACAACACTTGATGTCAAATACTTCACTGCATGTTTGTTGGTTGATAAGAAAATATATTGTAATTTTAGTCATTGTTCTTTGTGATCAAATAATACATCTAAGAAAAAGCTTGATGTTCCCAGCAGTCCCATCTTTGCTTTGTCATTACGACTTTTCTCGCATTCCTTGTTTTTTTTGCAAACTGTTATACTTTGACATGTCAGCAATAGTAGGACTTTTTCAAGTGCTTTTGCCCTCTGGAGCTCAGCCACAAAAAGGGCGGTGAGGCAGAGTGTGGCGGCAGATGTCTGGATCCACGCTTCTCTGAACTTCCATTGGTAGTAGTACTTCTCATCTCTCAGACAACGACGGTATGTTTTTGCGCCAGGCCTTGTGCTGCTGGAACAAGATTTGAGTGGTCATGAAGTCTGCTAAGTACTTTGTCAAGCATCTTGCCCTCCTCCCTGGATCACTCCTTGAAGGAGCCAACAGGTCAACTTTAGTAGAAAGACCACCATCATTGCACAAGCTGTGAGTGTGTGCAGTGGCAGTGTGGTATGATCCAGATGCACTTTCTTGACAGTGCTGCAACACAAACAGGCACCAAGGTCTTTATAGGCTTTGTTGTAGCTAAAAAGTTGAAGATGATAAAAAAAAAAAAAAATAGCCACAGTTCAACTCTAATTTAAGGAGTTTACCTTCTAAAAACAACATGAAACTATTTTATTTATTTTTTTATATATAGCTTTTGACATTGTAAGAAGTGTAAAAATTTGAAAAAATTTCAGTCAGCATTCCCACTGCACAAAGCAAGCTACACTATATTATGCAATTATTGAGTGAGTTTATAACACTGTTGAAGATTTTAAAGTAACTGCATATGGCTTTCCTGGAGGCAGTGCGTACCCGTTGCACATCAAACTTAAGTCGAGATATTTTGCTCTTCATTTTTGGCCACCGCTGCCTGAAGGAGGAGGCCTGTTTGTGATTGTAAGCGACATTGTAAAAATTCTCCGAACACTTGGTAAAAGCTTGAGAAAGTTAACATGTTATTTGTGAAAGAGAAACTCCGAGCTCATCCTCATGTTTTTCATCTTCATCTGTCTAAACTTGGGAAACATTTTAAATTAGCCAGTAGTTTAACAGTTGGTGTTCTGCAGGTAAAGTTGGAAATGGAAACTAGTGGCAGCTGCAGGCCATTTATTCAGAAGCTGATTTTCCCAGTTCTGCAGCCACTTTTGCGCAAAATGAATCCAGGTGGCCATTGTTTTTGCCAAAGAACAGATCAGGAAGGTTTAGAACAGTGAACATCTATTAATGACTGTTTGACTGATAGTTGTTTGAATGCAGCCATCAATGCTTGTTTGGCAGCTTATTGATTGATTTCTTGGATGATTGTGATGAACACCTTTAGATTTGTGAAGTGGCTTCTAAATTGCATGATTTGTGCTTTGTTTCGACATGCATATTTTCTTTTTATATTTTAAGAGTTAGAATACAGACATGAAAACAAAATTCTGAAACACTGATTTATGTTCATAATCATTTATATTAAGAGTGGATTTATTGACAAACTCTATATTCTGATTAGACACTATTGTAAACAGGCAGATGTTTTGATGGGTTTTTTTTAGGTCATTTTGGGGTTGTTCCTTAATTTTTTTTTCCCCCATCTAAATTAATTTTATATATATAAATGTGTGTGTGTGTGTGTGTGTGTGTGTGTGTGTGTGTGTGTGTGTGTGTGTGTGTGTGTGTGTCTGTGTAAGCACAGTCATAAACATGGTGTCTTGAAAACAAATACCTGTACACTAAGTAAAAATTAAGTAAATATGAGTAAATACATACATATATATATACACACACATATATATGTATATACTGTACATATATATGTGTGTGTATATATATATATGTATATACACACACACACACACACACACACACACACCTACAGTACTTGAGGAAGTGGATCCAAAATGTTAGGTAAAACTAAAATGGCATATCAATTCCATGGACTGCTTTGTCAGACAAAAACAAGACAACAAACTAATTATAGCTTGAGAAACTTAGCACCATAGCCTTGTGCTCTTTATTTTTAAGTAAGGAACGTGTGTGTGCATGTTTTCCCAAAATACTGTAGCAGGCTGCAGGTATGTGACAGTATTTCTACCCATGGTTTTAACTTCATGTAACCATAGTAACCCTTTAATATGGATATGAACAACCTTTTCTTCAGCTTTACTAATTATACAGGTGTTGCAGTGCACATTTGGTGTTAGTCCTCCAGCTATTTAAATGTACTATTGGCTATGACTCCACTGGCAAATCACAGGTGTTTTATAACCTGTTTTTTTTTTTTTCTTCACATCTATCAGTAAGGACCTCTTACTTTACTATAATGCATTTTTCAAGCCATTATTTCCCTACATACTTGTTGCTGTTGTAACTGTTTTTTTTTCCCAATAGTATAAGTATGGCAAAACAACAAAACTTCAAAGTGGTGTCTAATAGGTTTGCTTAGAGAGAGTTCTCGTTGAGCTGAGCTTCCCCGAACTTTGTATGCACCATGCTGACAAACACATGCAAACAAACACACATGGAGAGCAAGAGATGTCATCAGACACTGTCACCAAATTGGACACACTTCTCTCACACAGTATACAATCCATGAGGGAAATTCAGGCAACTATTGGTGGTGTTCTCCGATTTGCCTAGAAATGCTAGAAAAGAGTGCTGAGAGTGAAGAGGCTGTGGCTGAAACAGGAGGGGGTCTGATTAAACATTTATCTTTTTCTCCATGCAACCAGTAGGTGGTACTTGGACAAAATGCAACCATTTTAATTTTCAAACAAGTGGTTGGGAAGAATCCCACTGGAACTTTCAACTTCAAACACGCATAATATCCTCTGTGTAGTTCAACACAAATGCTTGTGGTGCATAGTATATGGACAGACACACAAAAATGAAAATATTCTCTTGAATACATAGGCATGCAGGGTAATAATCTTGTAGGACTTGTGTGAAACTCCGGGGGAAAAAAAAATAATAGAGATTCAAGAAACATGGAGGGATCCTCAATGTGTATTATTATTTCAGTAGTGCAGTCTTGTAGCCGGAGCCTCCGCTGTGATTTGCAGTGATTTATTCAGGGTCAGGGTTGGAGAAAATTCTGCTGCTGTATTTTGAATGGCATTGGCACATTCTGAATCAAAAACCAAACAACATTTGAAAGCAGAAAGGCTTATAATAGAGTGCAAACCATTCTAAGATACCGTGACCACAGTAACAGGAGTTATTTACGTTGTAATAAGAGTGCCCACGCGGCACAACAGCAGTTTCTCACCTTTTCTGTTGTCTATAGGGGGTGCACACTTGTTGAATCACTGTGCTGCTGTCAGAGTCAAAAGAACAAAATCCCTCGCAGATTTTAGTTGTTGTTGTTGTTTGTTTTTTTTGTAATAAGGAGATAAATATGCACAGATGCTATTTTTTTTTTATTTTTTTAACTAAATCTGTAACATCCCAGTGATCAGCTAATGTATGTGTCTGGACCTACCTCTCCTTTGACTGTTTTTCTCATCTTTTAAACACATGCATGTACATATTGTGCATGCAGACACATCTCAGCAACTGACTGCTTTAAACTCAATTTAAAATTTCATTTTGAGGTTGTTTTGGAGCTTTGTTTTGTTCGACTCGTCTCTACACATAGCCGTTTTCACATGTCCATTCAGTACTTAAATCCTCAGGTGAAAGCAAAGAATACGTTGAAACTGCATAACAAAGGGGAGATGGCCTCCGCTAACAAATCAACAAAATGCCACGGAAAAGCAAAATGTGATGTGCACTGCTGGGTTGGTGGAAATGCTGAAAAGCAAATTGAATTATTTTCTGTTTGATGAAATGTGTGAACAATTTAGGGGAAAGCTTTCGATAAAGAAGCTCTGTTTATCTTTTCTTTCGTTCAGAAGCTTTACTTCAATCAAGTTTTTAGCGGAGCTACCAACCTCTGCCTAAGAAAGAACTCACACCTAGACGAGTGCTAATGAACTGAGAAAAGGGGGGAATAGAGCAAAGTGTGTGTGATAAAAAGTGGGCTTCAGTGAAATGGAAATTACACAAAAACAGCTCCTATAACTGCATTTTTGTGGACAGTACTGGCCCAAAATGAAAGACTGACTTCTGGTATTTTTGATAATGGTTCAGTATGAATCAGGTTTTCACTAAAAAAAGTTCTGCCTCCAGGAAATAGCCATATGCTCACACACTAAAGTAGGCATGACAAAATATCTTTCTTCCCTCTGTCCTGCTCTGCCAGCTAAATTAACAGAAGTATTAATATACTTGCAGGTGGTGACTGAGTGACACATCTTTTCCCCTCTCTTTCGAAGTGCACACTCGTGGAAGTTGGTGTCCTGTCCCTTCTTCACTGGAGCAGTTTGTAGCACAGGCAGATACATGTTTTTTCAAACATTCTGAAATTTGCACCCAGTGAGTGTTTAATTTCGATCTCTGTTGCCCGACCGATATGTGTTCCCGCAAGCCATGACGGCCTGAAAACAAGGAAGTTGACATGTGCTCAGAGCAAAGCCCGCCCCCGACTTGTTTGGCTTACACGACTGAAGTCCTGAGGACAGACACAAAGCTCACACCGAACTTTACCAGCAACTTTTGTTTATGGATTGTTCTATTGTAGAAGTGAAGGCGATTTCATTGAGGTGATCTTGCCAATTATGTCAAGGCAGTTTCATACGGTGTCGTTAGAGTAACGCTGCCATCTTGAGGGGGTCCTATCTACAGTACCAAATACCAAAAGCAAGTAGAGTCGAGTAAAGTAGAGGCGTTGCCAACAGTGGAATAATGGCTTTAGAGCTTGTTTTCCTTTTGGCCTGTAAGCCTGTGCACATTATTACTCCTGCCTGCCAACTTTGGAGGCACTCGCTGCTGCACTTTCTTTCAAGTTACACAACTTTGAGTGCATTCTCAAGTGTCCTCTCTGATATTCCTTTACATGACTTGGCAGGCTCCAGTTTATGCTCTTTCTACCTGCTCGTTGCATCCTGCTTTTTCACCATGATCTGTCTGTGAGATATCGTCACTGCTCTGCAAGTTTTACACTTGACCTCATTTTCCTGTGTTGCTTGTCAGTCCAGCCTTTGCAAACCACTGGTCAGATATTTTGATGTCACTCACCTTTTATCTACTAGTGGTACACCCTGTCTTCCAATAGAGCTGCCTCTACGTCCGCCTCATCTACACCTTCATCTGCTGCAATGACATATTCTCTTGACAGTTTGTTCTTGTCAAACACTTAACAGATGCTCAATACTTTTGTTTCACTGAGAACCATGGTTGGCACGTTCTCTTGGCCTCGGCCCTCTTTTTCCAGCCGCTGTGCTTTGTTGAACTAATGCGCTTTGTATGATTGACTTTGGTTGGAATCCTCAAATCAACATGATGAGTTTCTTGCTGTCGGCAGCTTCTGTGTCCTCTCTTGGCAGTTTAAAACACCAGCTGGTTATCTGATGATTGGAAGGGTGCATGTGTTGCTGGCTTGGATCTTGTTACTTCAGTTTGAGCTCAGGTACCGGTCTTTAACTCTGTCAAGATACATGGATGTTCCCGTCTCTTTTGAGTTACCACTGTTCACATGTAGCTGGTTAATGTAGTTTGACTGTTCCAACACTAATTGTCCTCGCTTTCTTCCTGACCATCAACCCACAGTTCCCCTGTCCGAAAGAAATGTCATTGTTTTCACATTTGTGCTTCATGATGATCGCAGTCTTGCAAAAACAGCAGGGATAACTCATTACCGTGATATATGTCACATTACATGGTCACTTGGGGAATTGCCTTTGACTCAGCTTTTGGACATTTTCTCTTGATCATGATCATCATTATTTTTGTTGTTCCTCTGTAATTTTTTGAATATTCAAGGATACATATTTGGCATGTGTGAATCAAAAGCATTATTTAGAAATGAATAGATGAGCAGTGGCAAATCATTAGGGAAAAAAGGAAAATCTTGCGACGAGCTCCGTGTCAACCTATAACAGAAGCAGATTTAAGTTTACAGTTGACAAGCTTATTAGTACTATTTAGTCAAAGTACACAGTACACAATGTATTTATGGAAAGCCACCACATTACTTGTTTTTGCTGTACGCTGTATGACTGGGTTGTTAACCAGGGTTACAGTAAAGAAGCTCATCTTGAAGATGAGAAGCTCCTGAATGAGGACAATCTACAGTTTCTGGTACCACCAGTTTAGTCCAGCAAGGATTTGCCTGTAGTGCGGAAAGTTGTAAAAAAGGTATGACTTGTTCAGTTTTAGTAAAGTTCTATTGTGCTGTTATTAAGTTATGTTAAAAAATAATGCAACCAATTGAGAATTCTCTCTTGGGCTCATGATGGACAGTTAACAAAGAAAGGTCAACATTGATGCAGCTGAAGTTATTTATTTTTTCATGTGTTCCTATTCTTCAAAACATGCTTTCTGTGGGACCCACACTGCTGACTACCAGCTAACTACCAGGGTAGCCTTTAGCCGTTAGCCTCAAGCAGAGATAAGGAGCAGGCTCAAAAGATGTGAACCACAATTCTTCCTTATTCCACACTCCCAGATATTTCTGTTTTGTTTTTCATACTTGTAGTCTTCAGACCCAACCAAAATCACTTGAGGCAACTTAGCAGACTTTGTGCAGCTCCCTCTGGGGCCACATAAGGTTTTAAACAACTTTTTCAACTTTTTTCCACATATGCAGTTGTACTCCCTGAGACCTGTAAACAGACTTTGATGTACAAAATTGGTGGATATTCCCTTTAAGCCATGGGACGAAAACACACGTCACCACCCACACTGCTAAGAGGAAGCAACACTTTGTCAAAGTAATTCATACAGTATGGAGTTAGTTTGTAGAATTAAATTAACAGTATGACCTGTGGCAGTGTGTAAGCACTGGTAATGGATAAAAGTGGAAAGGGTAAAAAAGTGGAAAGGGTAAAACAACCTGCTGGGGTTAGACAGAATCCACCAAAATAAAAACAGCAACAACAAAGAAACCTTCATAAATGGCTGCTAATAAAGACATGAAATCCATTTATTTCATATTTGGACTGTAATGAAAAGATCACACCGGTGTTGTAGAAAATATTTGGCAAAATAACAGACGTGAGCAGGGAGTAAATCCGGCCTTTTTAGTCTCACCTCACTTACAAATAGATTTATGATGGACTGCGTGTTCCCTTGGAGTAGCCATAGAGTCCACAGCCAATCACAGCAGGTCTTGGTTGAATACAGCTGAGCTCCACACCAGGGTCAAAACCTGGCAGGTGGTGTTCCACAACTGCCTCAGCACATCACTCTCAATTGAGCCATAATATAGATTAGCAGAGGGGCTGTTGTGCTCAGCGTTGATTCTTAACTAACATTTAGAATAACATGCACCGAGCTGCACTGTCCCCATATTTACAAAAGCCGGTATTTAATATGTTGAAGTATATTTATCTCTGATTTCTTATCTTTGTGACCCAGGTCTCAATGGCTAATTGGAAGAAAATAATGCATATTAATACTGATCATTACAGGAGCTAATACTGCATTTCCCCAAAAAAAGAAGTCATTATTAAGTTACAAGAAAGTTAATCCAAATTGTGCAAGTTTTTAGGTTAAGTGCTAAATGCCAAAGAATTTTGACAAATCTTCCAATAAATAAAGCTATTTTTTTATGCGGTCCCTCATGGTGTCATTGAGACTTTTTAAAATCCACCTGTGTGGACAATAATGGTCTGTCCAGAAACTTTGACAAGCAGTTCCTACAATACTCCACAGTGTGATTAGGCCTTGTTTCTCCTTTGGAGACGTGCTTTAAGTGGAGTGGAGATACTTTGTGATGGAGGCATTTGAAGAAGAGGAGACATTTATCTTGCTGATAACCCCATTACCCTGCAATGCAGCCTGGATGTTCTTCAGAAACCCTTATCTCCAATAAAGCCTTGTTGGGATTTGAAGCTTCATGGTGCCTCAGTCGCTGGTTTTCACCACCGATTGAGTAACTTAAGTGGGGTGGAATAATACGGACTTTGTGTTTTTGGAAATTGGTCTTTTAAGGTACTCTAAGACTTCACTGAAAGCTCCCTTTTTTAAGGTTGAAGTTTCTTTCCTTCACTTTTATCAAAATATATACGAACAGTAAACTAACAGTTATTTCCCACCTGAATTATTGATGGATGGAGTGAAAACTCCTATACCTACAGCACCCATAAACCATGAGTAATTGTGGGAAACAGCTGTTTGTATAATGTTCTACTGCAAGGGGAGGCTGAGCAAAATAGTTTACGAAATAGAAGCAACTTTCAAAAGATCCTGGAAACTCACCAACCCTGAAAATGAGATCATGGTCAGCAAAAAGCTATCCTGGCACGCACAAGCAGTAATAAACCAAGGACCACCTAAAGTCTGACAAAACAAACCGGGTTTGACAGAGCAGCCATTCTCGATCAGGGTCCATGAAGATTAAACTTTATCTGGTTTTCACTTCTTTCAGCATATTCATTGCAGACACCAGGAGCTCTTGGTGGAAAGCATTTACTGATTTGTTGTCAGTAGCCTCTCAACCAGGAACTGTAATTGAGAGCAACTGTAACTTTATAGCAATACTGTTTAAAAAGAAAAAGAAAGTTGTTTTTTTTATCAGACCTCTGTCCATTAGGTGTTTGCTGGTGTCATGTTTCTATGTACGCAGCCAAACTGAGACAATATGATGATTTATAATGCAGCTGTAATGGATTTTAATAGAATATACATATCCAGTTACTATAAATACCAGGAAGGAAATGATTATTACAGTATTATGTTTTTACTCTGAACAAAAGAAAAAGTACCAGGATGTAAGGCAAATACAAGTCATGACAAATGTTGGTGCAGTAAGTGTGAGGTTAATTATATACATACTACATGTACTGCATCCATTTGTTTTACGGTTTAGCCGGTGTTGTTCACTGTGCTTAATGGCTCTTTGGGTCAGTTACTTAGCAAGGTTAATGGTTTCCTGTGAAGTTAAATAAATGTTCAATGCACTATAGCAGGGTGTGTAAAGACTAGCAATGCCATGGCCCAACTGTTGCTGAATGTTTTTACGACTAAAGATTGTGTAATTAAATGTATGGTGTTGGAAAGAATTCTTGTCATTTAATTTGCTTTTAGTGAAAAGCACTACAACTTGTCGGTAGACAGAAACCTTTCATTTCTTAACACGGCTTGTATTGTGAAACATTTGCAGGAATGTGTTGTGATTGAAATTGGGCAAGCACACTTTAGATAAGTAAGCCAGAACAACCTACACTACACCTGATTACAACAGGGTACACTGACTTAGCTCAGCTACCTTATCATGCGTCGAAATGATGGAAAGACAACTGGGCAGTCTGTCTCAAAGAAGGTCTAAAATCAGACACAACCTTAATGCTCTTATGTCTGGAATATAACTGAATAACAAAACTCACTTTCCCATTACTACTAAAGTTTGTAGTCCACGGGCACTATCTTTTACCTGGTGCAAAGCTTGCACTCATCTGAGCACCCATGGACGTGTTAGTCTCAAAATGAGGTGTGGTCAGGCGCATTGCTATCTTGATGCAGCGGAACGTAGTTTCCTCGACTGAACAACAAAAACTTGGTTTTCAGCCAATGCCGCAGTATTTTTACTATTATTTTAGGGCAGCAAAATGAAGATAGAGCACAACGCATACACTGGGCTTGTTACACACACAGCGACATGCAGCAGTGTGCCGACATGCAAAAAGTAAGAAATAAAAAATGACTTTGTGACACATTATTGTTGTGCACATCAGTCTGCTCAATCTGCACATAAGCGGATCTGTTTTCCCTGCAGAAACGCTTCCTCTCCTTCTATTTGCCAAATCTGCAGTTATAATAGCAACTCACCAATGTGCAAGCACCTGGCTTCTAAAGTGAATGAGAGAGGACACTTTGATTGGTTTATTTCATGTTATGTCCCAAAACACACCTATGATTGATTAGAACACTAAGTACCAACCCTTTAAACCATGCACTCAGTTGTCATTGAGGTTATCCTCCATTAAGATAGCAAAAGTGAATTTGGACACGCCCTAAATGTATCATGTGGTTTAGATCGTTTGGTTAGATCGTTAAAATGGAGCCTTACATGTGTCACCTGACTCCTGGGCTGGTTAAAAATCTGTTTTTGCCTCGTTCCCTCCTTCATCGCCGTCTCTAAGTCTTTAATCATTTGCGCATTCTTTTCTTTGTTCATGTTTTTGGCTTGATTCTGGCATCCTAACTGTCTCTCTTCAGTCTCCTCTCTCATCCTTTCATAGCCTTTCTGGAAATACAAACAGACTGTTGTAAAAATGAGAGCGGATAAAGCAGAACGAAAACTTGCATAATTTTTCATTCCACTACTTGTGGATTGACATATGTATATCATGGCAGAAAAGGTTTTGAGCTGTTAAGTTACATTAAAGCTTGATTTAACTATAAGCGGCAACAAAGCTACAAAATCGGATGTTTAGGACAAAATAATGTAAAATCATTTACAATCATTTTTGTTTTAACTAATACTGATTTACTGATTTCTTGCAGATTTTTTCTCACAAGCTCAGCCACATACAGTAACCAAAACATCACAGGACCAGTCAGTGGTTTCTTCTCCCTGACAGTGTGTGTATTGAATAAATTACCTGAAAGTCATGCCAGTGTTTGTCTGTCTACTTCTCTCTCTTCTTTTCACAATGTTATCTTTGTCCACGCTACCCGCACGCATCAGTCTTCCAACCTCCCCGGTTGTCAGTCTCGCTCTCTGTCCGTCCACGTCTCTGTGCATCGGGATCCTCTCTCCCTCTCCTCTCTTATGTCGACATCTTACATTCATTACCACATGGCCTTGGCTCAGCCTGCTCTCTCCCCGTCTGTGGTGCTCAATTACTCTGTCTTCCTGGGGCAAGCACTGGTGTCAAGCTACTGTAATGACTTTCTGATTATCTGTCTTTATGTGATGAATGAGATGGAAATGTACCACCACGGCCAAATGGGGGGCTGGCGCTGTGCCAAGCTGCCACACCACAGTCAGGGCGGATGGGAGCAGGGAGGGGTAACCAGCAAAACAAATAAACATTAGATTGTAATACAGATGCAACTATTGTTATGTGTGTCACTGCAGCTAAAGGAGTCATGCTAAATTTTAGTACTTAAAGGGCTGTGATCAAATTGTTTATGGAAAACAACCGCTCATAACAGCCAGTGTTTAATTAATGAAGTGACTGGTGGAAAATAAATAATGACAGCTTAGGACAAGTTGTTATCACAAATGAAGTCTTTATAGGATGCCGGTGAGACATGGACTTAACCTCCGCCTGGGTGGACGTGGGCTGTGAGCAGATGCAACTGGTAGAACACGCTCAAAGACGTGAAAGCAAGGAGAAAATCATCCTCCGTTTAACATCTAAATCTAGGGGGCTTGCATGATGTAAAGTGATTGTTGATGTTTGACTTTGACCTTCTGAAACTCTGCTATAGATTTTTCTCCCCTTCTTCCAGATGAGTGTTGATGCCTCTTCAGTCTCTAATGCGCTGGAGGTGAAAAATGAGGTTGACGTAGACACGGTTAGCCATAATGCCAAGGCGGATGCCACCCGATAGCAGCCAGACACCTGAGAAAGCAGGCCGAGGTCCAGCTCGCCACTCACCCCCCTCTCCAGTTCTATTATTCATCCCTCTTTCAAATGCCTTTTATGCTGCTCAATTACCCCTCCAGCGGCCCAGTGTGGACACTGTAATGACATTCTGATTATCAGTCTGTAAATGAGAAATGAAATGAGTGTGTGATGCCGTGCCAGGGGAAGAATGGAGCGGCTAGAAGCCTTTCAAAAACGGGGGTTGCGGAGGAGGGGAATAGGTAGTAGGAGGACAGAGGGAGGAATGAGTGCAGCACTCTGGTCATCATCGACAAGACGATAAAAAGAGGAAACATTTTGTAACACACTGCAAATGTATGAATTTCCACTTTAGAGTTTAATTGCCCCCTATTCAAGGCTCCACTGTGCGCTTCAACAATGCAAGGAGAACCTTTATGTTTCCAAACAATCGGTCCGGTAGAAAGGAGCCGTGTTGCAATTGAAAATACCATATGCCCATAATTTCAGAGTGCTTAAATAGCAGAGATCCTCTTTATATGCTGAACAGGGCTGGATGGAGAAATAAAATGTCCCTCATGCACTGCTTACAACTTAAATATCAGGCAGCGGCAGTCGAGCTCTTCAAACATTCTGCTAAAACGGCAAATAGCTAGAAAAAGAAAATACCATCGCTTTGCGATAAGACCCTGTTGAAACAAAATTACCACTCCAACCAAGAAGACAGTGTCAAAGTTTACTCTGTCAATTTGTAAATGAGAATGGGCGCACCATACCGGACCTCAACTATGAAGTTGGGCAGTGAGTTTAATGAAAAATAAATGTTGATTCAAGTCCGTTAAAGTGGAGGATCCTTTGTCAAATACTGTACTGTGCGATACATTGTTTAAAGTGTTATTTTCAAAGCCCCTTTTCCTCTGCTCGTTGTAAGACGACATTGATACCTGTCTGCTTTCTGGCTCAGCTGACGAGAAAGTTGCCTGTCTATTCTGCTTTTTATAGCGCCATGAAATGCCTTTCAGTAGCAATTACCCAAAGTTGTTCTTGTCCAGGTTTATCTGGCAATAAAATGCAACTCTGGACCATCTCTGTGTTCATTAGATCAGCAATCTAACTGGCCCACTAAACTACAGTCACTTCATCCTGGAGAGGCTCTCTCATTTCAGCCCAATCAACAGAAATGCTCTGCAGCTCCAGACTGCTGTTTAATAGGATATTAACATCCTGATCAATCACCTTAATTGATATTTTTTAGGCATTAACGCTCTCAAACTCTAACAGATGTAATTGT
Source organism: Embiotoca jacksoni (assembly GCF_022577435.1). Taxonomy (NCBI): domain Eukaryota; kingdom Metazoa; phylum Chordata; class Actinopteri; family Embiotocidae; genus Embiotoca; species Embiotoca jacksoni. Next base: position 15,768,704 of record NW_027185403.1, read on the forward strand.
CAGATAGGGAGTGGGATCCCCATCGGCAGTAATTGGGCCATTATGGATGCAGGCATGACTGAGAGATTTAGAATGCCAATGACATGGGAGATAGATGGAGCCAGGGCCTTTGTGGGTGGATCTGTATATCACTCATGCTTGGGCACCAGAGGATTTCCTGCTAAAAGGCTGGTCTAAATTAGCCGGGGACGCGCTCAGATGTGATTTTAACAATCCTGTGCGTGCGTGTGCACAAATGCTCGTGCGAGTATTTCCTCTCGAGTTTTTCCCCTCGAAAAGTTCCCGGTGTGGCAGTGGCAATGATGCCATATGGCGTCCTATGTTGACTGCATTCGCGTTGTGCGCTGTGCCATTAGAGCCAGGAGCCGAGGAGTGACTTTGGCATCTTCATTAATCCTGGCTAACTTCTGCATGCCGGGGAGCCCCGTTTCCATGAGAGCCTGCTGATGCTAGCACAATGTCACGGCTCACTCAGTCACTGCTCCTTCCCCACTCCGGTGCACAGTAGGAGAAGAGGGACCAATTGTTTGCAAAATACCTTTCATTACTCCATCGGCCAGGAGCATTTGAAGTGAATTTGTGAGAATTATTGCCCATGGCTGAGTTTATGATGAGAAATTTCTGTAAGTGCACTTTGAAGATGCCTTTCATTCAAGCGTGGAGGAAATAAAGCAGAGAAAAGACAGAAGAAACTAAGTAGGAAAATTACCCCTTGTAACATTTCTATTTTTGTTTGATACTATTTTTGCTTCTCCTAAGAAAGAAAGGTATGTGCATGTACATGTTTTACGTTCTCCCACTCATACATCTTAAGACTGTAAACTCTAATAACGGGCAAGAGTGAGTCTTCATGTCTCATAATATTTTACTGATGTACTTTTAAAAAAAAAAGAAGACATATTTAGCAACTGCTGAGAAACCTGATTGGTAAACAAGAATCTACAAAACTGATTTTATATATTAAACTATTATAAATTATCTGGAAAGAAACACTGCATGGGATGTGTTCTTATGAAAAGTAATAAAAAGTGTAATGCACGTCTTGTTTCCATAACAACAGGGTTCTAATTTCTTTTTACCTGTTGCCTTGTTACAGGCGTGTTAGATTACTTTTCAATGTTTCATTATTACAACGACAAATTTCTCCGCACTTGTTGTTGTTAGGGGAAATATGAAACTCATTGTTAAGATTGATTGGTTGGCCAAAAGCATTTAGCGGCACTCACATTTGTTCCATATTCTGAGCAACACCATATGTGGCTGCTACCTGTAGATTTATGTGAGGCAGTGGCATTTAAACACGTCCTCAAACACAGATAGTTCACAGTTGTATCTTTGTGATATTTGCAAAGCAAAACCTGCTGAAAATCTTAATTTTGCTGACCGCTGTAGGTTGAACATTTTACCTGTCATTGGTGTGGGTGTGTCAGTGCACCATAACATCACTGGTGGGTGTGGTTAGAAGCATAAAAGGTTTACTTTCTTATACTCTGAACCATAGAAAATATAGTAAATTACTTAAAACATATACAGATATCGATATTTAATGATTAATCTCAAGATACTGTATGTGTAATTGATAACCTACGTAATGAATAGTTCTAAAATACTTAGAAATCAAAATCAAGCAGTGGCAGCAGTGAAAACATCTTGTTACTTCTTAGCAGGGTTAAATCTCAAAATATACCTTATTTGACAGCACAAAGGCTTGTGACTCTATTTCTATAAAACATTTTAAGATTTAAAAATTACTGTGACAACAAGAGTACATTCACAATAGAGCAATAAAAGAAAAGGTACAGGCTAGAAATGCATACATCTTTCCCCGTTTGTGGCTCCATATATTTGGTTCAGTATCACTGAGATGAAAGTGACTTTCTGTCAGTAAATTCCAAAGAGTCAACATCACAGGAGTCCGTGATCATGACTGATATCTACAAGGTTCAAGTGAGGTACTCCTTTTTGTTTGAGTATTTTATTTTTGGTCTTGTGTGTAAAATGGGAGTGCTTGTTAAAAGCTTTAATTAAGTACGTAGATTATTGTATATTAGTGCAATTTTCTGCTCCCCCCTGTAAATTCATGGATCATTCTGATTTGTTGCTGCATGATTGCATCATTGTTATTCAGTTAAAGTGAGGCTTGCTGATTTTTTTTTTTTTTTTTTTTTTCCCTTGGCTCTGGCTGTCATGCATTGCAAAGGAAACACTCCACCCATAGCCTCAGCCTTTCTTTTACTTCTTGCTGTGGCTAAGTGCTTTTAAACATGTACAGAATCACTGACTCTTATCTTCTTATTAGCTCTCATAATGATTTACACTTGTCATTTTAATTCCATCCCCTTGTATCTGTCAGTATGGTGGGCTGATAGCACCGTTTTTTTTTTTTACTCTCAGTCCCACTGCTGTTTTGCTTTTTGCCCTGCCAGCTATGACATTACTGACTGAGCAGGAAAGCTGCTCCGAACAGAGCCATTACACCAAGGTCAATTGTATTTGTCAGAATGCGTCTGACGGAACCTATCACATTATCTCATTGTTTCTGCTTTAGGGCTTGTGCATCTGTTCAAGTAGCAAATGAGCCCGGGAAAGGAGACAGTGCTGACAGTTTTCCTCTCGCTGTATTCAGGTCACAGCGTCTGGTAGTTAGATAGGCAGATCAGACTGCTTCAGCGCCGGAGGAGACTCCTCTGTCTGGAACATCAGTTTCAGCAGAGTTATGAGTTGATGCTAGGCTATATTCAAACTATTCTCCGTGTAATGTACGTTTTCTGAGAACGATTCTAACCTGCATCTGTCTTGCGTGTCAAGCCTCTGAATCCACTGCTTTTAGGATTTGACTGCATTGTAACTTCAAAGTGAGACAGACAACTGCAGCAGTGGAGGGTGGGGGGGTTATTTTGACTTGGGTGTTCTCACAACATAGCTTACAGCATGGGAGGCATGTTATGCATTTTGCTTCATCATCATTGATGTTCTGTTTCTTTGACTGTCAAATATTTTCCCCACATTATTCCTTTGTAGGAAAGCACCATAGATACAGGTGAGGATAATGTTAATGCTGTATTTTGTCTTTAAATAAAGCTTTAGAAAGAAACAAAAAAAAAGGCCTGGTGATTGAGCTGAAGTTCAGGAAATCACTTCATGAGGAGAACATGAATGGATGTGTCGAGTTTTATGCGAACAATCTCATAGTTGTTGACATTTTTCACTCGAACCTCACAGAGGCACTAGAAGAATAATTTATTATTTTGTCACTATGAATGGCTAAAAAAGTTTTTGTGCCATTTTACCATGTAAATGTTGAAAAATTTCAAAGGATAAGTAAAAACATAGACAAAGGGCAGGGTGGCAAACTTCTTTGCCGTTATGGCCTGACTGAATTGCTTTAATACTATCCAGTGTCAAAAAATGCCCTGTCATTCGGTCCCAAGTTTTCACTTTAAAATGAATAACTTTTGCTACGTTGATGCAGAACTAAATGTCCTCAGCATCAATGAGCCACAGCATTTACCATACATGCACACATACTGTACATACGTGGAGGCCTACCCATGGAGATAAAATCACTCGGTTTCAACTTCGGTAAATCGTTCACTAGAATGCCTTTTTTCTTTTTTCACTCTTTTCAAATAAGTATTTAGTCACACATCTGTTTTGAATTGCAAATACTGTAGTAACTTGAGGCTTTCTATGGCTGCTGGCTAGCCACCGTCTACTGATAGCATGTAAGGTGTTAAGGGAACATCATTAAATTGTAGAGGGTCTGACAATAACTGGCGTGAGAGGTGTTCAGGGTACATCAGTTAATTGTACAACAGGAAACAATCTGAGTTGCACTTCTAATCTGCATACAAATTAAAGGCCAATAGCGCAATGTGTAAGGTATCTTTCTTAACATTAATTTTATGAAGTTGTCATAGCAAAGAGTATCGTTCAGGAACTGGTATCGGATTCTAGGAATCGCAATTGGTGCTGAACATTTGTAAATGATAGTCAGTCCTACTTAGAGGACTGCCAAAGCCAGTGGGATTTATCCCCTGGGAACAGTGAATGTTCCCTATTTCATGGCAACCCATCCAATTTCAGCCTGGATCAAATTGAAGGACGTGACCATAAAAAGTTAGTTGTAAAAATCAAACAACAGATAAAGAGAAGGAAAGCGAGACAGAGGGTGCCGAACATTGAAGAGAGGTTATTGTATCTACTACTGAGCTGCGAATCATCCAGATTGTTGTTAATGTGGGCAGTTTTCCATGGCCATTGCTGCAATACAGATAGGTATGACATGCAGTTAATTGATGGATTGTATGAAGAATATTGCAGGTATTACCTTAAAGGACAAGAAAAGGCAAAACAAAAACACTCGGAGTGGAGTTAAATACAGTCTCTTTGAATTCCCTTACCTCTGATGTAAACAGGATAAAAACAAATCTTCCGTATAGGATGATGTCAGAAATTGAGCTGTACCTCTGTAATGCTTTGACGTGCATCAACTCCAGTTTAAAGTTGCACTTCTTTGTCAGCACAGAGAGAATACATGGGAGATAAGCGCATTTGTCTGACTGGGGCCATTCTTTTGGAGACGGGCAGAACGCCGTCTGACTTTACACATTTGTCTTCTGCACTGAGGCACATCAGCAGTTCATCTTGATAACGGAAAGGGATGTGAACAGATTTGATGAAAAAACCTTTTGTGACTATGATTTGAAAATCAGTGTGTGGGTGAGAGTGGGGGTTGTAAACAAAAAAAAGAAAAGTGATTGTATCATCGAACATTTTATGAGTGCATTTTGTAGCATTGACCTGTTCCTCATGAAATGTCTTGATAAACCTTTTGCAACAGGTTTCTACTTTATTTGCGTTTCGGTAATGTCGTGGTTTATTTATAAGTTCTTTTGGTACAAGTTCATTTTATGTGCGGATGAATAAGTGCTCTCGAAGATGGTCGCCGAGATACAGTACAGTGTACAATAGGAGTAAGAGTTGGGAAAAAAAAATTGTCCTCAAAGTGATTCATCAGTGCATCCAAGATCTTTAGTTTTCATGTGAAAAGGACAGTGAAGTGGCGAGATGGAACATGCGATGGAAAGAACCTGTGAGTGAGTCTCTAAGAGGCCAAATGGAACCCTCTTCAGCCAATTAGAGTCCTGGAGGGTGCAATATAGTTAATCCCCATGGTAACGTGGATGAAGGGCCCAGTACTCTGTGCATCCTCTTGCTCCTTTTCTGTCCCCATCTTTTCATGTGGAAATGTATTCCATTGTTTTGAACTCCTCCTGCGGAAACGACGTTGTGGGGAAGAGGAGTCCTCATTTGTGGACGGAGATGTTTTCTAGGGAAGTGGAGTATTAGAGAGGGAAAAAGGACTTGAAAAGCACCAAAAATAGCATTTCTGAAGAGACGATAGAAAGACCCGCTGGGACTTTGTTTACATGTTAACTAATCCAACATGTTTTCAAGAAGTTGTAATATGTACTTTGTCTGTGATGTCGGGGCAAATGATGATTAAGAAATACATTAGCACATGCATCAAAATGAGACAGGCTATTAGCATGATTGTTTCAACATCCTGCCATACAAGACCTGCCTGGAAGACAGATGGGTTTTGAAATCGAAAAACATGCGAGTCACAGGTTATTCATATCCATTTCAAACACAGTGATGCAGGTTAAACTCATGCTGGTGGTCAACTAGAAAGGGTCAATGTGTATCATTCACCTCTTGTTAAACACAGAATGGACACAGCCTGGCTTTGGCTGATAGAGACTGAAGTTAATTGTATTGAATTTAATCAACGTTTATGAAGATTTACTTAAAGATGAAAATAAGAGTAACATAAAAGGGATAGTTCATTGTCATTAGAACTGACATCGTTATATCGCTTTACAGACAGACAGACACAGACTCCATTGACGCAGACAGGTATTTTAACACATTAGTGTGGATTGGAACTAACATGTCAAAGTCACACACTAACACAAAGAAACAAACGAACAGATCGAGGCAGCGGTAGATGAGAAACTTTGGTGTCCTGTGAGGTACACCTGAGACAGAGAGAGAGAGAGAGAGAGAGCTAGAGAGAGAGAGCTAGAGAGCTAGAGAGAGAGAGAGAGAGAGAGAGAGCTAGAAAGAGAGAGCTAGAGAGAGAGAGAGAGCTAGAGAGAGAGAGCTAGAAAGAGAGAGCTAGAGAGAGAGAGAGAGCTAGAGGGAGAAAGGGATAGCTAGAGAGAAGGAGAGAGAGAAGGGGAGAGCTAGAGAGAGAGAGAGAGAGCTAGAGAGAGAGAGAGAGCTAGTCCATTGTGTCAAATCATACATTTTCTCCAAATTATTTGACTGTAAACAATACTTACTATTGTTGGAAGACGTTGTGCATTTACCGTTTTTGGAAACAAAGGAAAACAAACATTATGGAAAGGAGGTGCCCTGAGGGACACAACATAAACTTTCTCTCAACTTTCATCTGTCGCTCACACTGGCGAAATCCAGTACCACACACACAAGTGAATTCATGTAACTCTTTTTTTTTCTTTTTTTGGCACATGCATTGAGTCAAAAAAAGATAATATCAAAAGATAATATCAGGACAAGAAGTAATACAATTACGTGTAACAATATTGTACATCCAAAATATTATATTATGTTAATGTCCATTTTTAATCATTTTCAAAAAAAAAAACGCTCTGGCTGTGTGTATATACACTATTAATACCCTAACATAAAACAAATGTAGTATATTGGTATGAGCACAGTAGAGGAAAACTGAAATCTTTGCTGGAAGTTATTATGTCATCTAAATTCACAAAACAGCTTCCTGCTGCACTAGAATTGTTTGCAATTGATGCAGTTCAGTTGTGTGTATGCTGTTTTCATTGTATGTGAGTTTGTTTACACTACTTTTTGTGTGTAACTTTCTGGCTTGAGCATGTTTTCTGTGCCAGGACCTGCTGTGTGTGAGAAGTGCATTTTGAAACTTTATCATTGTCATCATGTGCACCGCTCTGGGAGGACACATTTGAGACTCATTTCTCACCCCAGCTCTCCTGATATGAAAACAGTCCAGTGGCCTCATATCCTGTATTCTGCCTTACCTCATTAACTGATACTCTGCAATCTTTTACCAAAGCAAAATGGAGCCTGTGCATTTTGTTTGACTTCATTTTAGAAACAATTCTGAATCTTAGAAAGCATTGCTTTTCCAATTTCCCAAGTCCAATTTCCCAACCTTTAGGCTACAGATGACTCTTTTATCAAGACCATTTGAGGTGAATGCATATTTAAAAAATCCACAAGGAATTAAAAGTGCTGTGTGTGCCCTATTCATCACATGCTATTAGCACAGACTCCCATTTCTGCCTCTGTCTGGCACAGCAGGGTAAGAGACACTTAAGCCCTTACCAAAATAATGACAACCTTTTTCTATAATGGTATTTGTGTGTACACCTGTGTTGATCTCAGAGTGTGTGTATCTTCGGGAGTAAATTCAGGCCTGTTTGTGTGTGTTCATTTGTGTGTGGGTGTGCATGCATGTGCTTACCAGTGCTATTAGATGACCAGACCGCAGTACAAAAAGCAATTACACCCCCAGCTCCCTCTCAGCTGAATTTAGCCGCTGTGAATGTGGACTTTTAGGAGAGCCTGGGGTGATCCGGCAATTGGAGCATAAGACGGAAATGGGGTGAGACGGATGAAAAACAGGAGAGGAAAGGGATAGGTGTGTGAGTGAAAACGCTCAATCTGGAAGAGTGGCGATGTGCTATAATAGCTGCAGAGCGAGGCAATCTTGTGGAGTTGAATAGTGTTGAAAGTGCTAAGATGGAATGGTAAAAACAGAGCTTAGTCTGAGCTGAATGCTATTGTGAAGCAGAGGTCACATGCTGAAGGACAGATACATCTAGCATGGTTAGGCAGCCCACGTCTGCCCTGTGTGTGAGTTGATTGTGAATTTGTGAGCGCTACTATTTTCCACTAGTCTATCTCCCTCTATTTGTGCTCCTCAGGTGGGGTTAGGGTGGGTCACTGACCTCAGAATAACTTTCCAAAAAATGCCGTACCAAAATTATACCAAACACTCCAGAGGCAGTAGTAGCAAAAAAAAAAAAATGTAGGTGTGCGAGGACACAACGATGGAAGAACAGAAGGTGCAACGTTCAAATGTCAGATCAAAGCTTGCTTGCAGGAGGGCAGAGGATGAAAAGATTGTGGCCTTGATCTCTGAGACACACAAGCCAAAACATGCATACTGCAACAGGAGGCCACATGGAAGTGTTATCTATGTACTGTTCAGACAGATGGTTTCAAACATGTGCTCCAAATTCAAAGTTTTCTTTGGAGCATTCAGTTGAACTCAGGGTGGATGCAGCTCTGGAGATCAGGTGCATGGTTAATTCATTTAGCTATATTCAACTTAAGTCAATTCAAGTTAGTTTTTTTTTTTTTAATAGTATATAGTATATATAGACAAAAACAAATTTAGATCAAATACTTTTATGACACCAGCTGAAGCTGTAATATAGTACCAAATTTGGTACCTAGGTTACATCCAGGCTAACATTCTTTTGTTTTAAAATGTATAACTTTTGCTTTTTATGCAGCAGTAAATCTTGTCAAAAAAGTATTGTGCAGGAACCAGTACCGTGACCTGTTTTTAAATACTGGTATCATAATAGATACCAGTAAGGAACATTTTTACACCATTGCTAGCCTTACTCTAAGCCTTAGAGTCTAAGGGCTTTCCAGTTTGTACAGTTTAGAACACCTATTTATTCATTACTCAATTGCAGGTGTGTGGTTCATAAGAGAATGTACATGTGCATTCAACACAAGGTCAAATAAAGTGTCACTGGATTTGTTTATTTTTTTGAAGCAGAAGGACTGCTTTAATTGTTAACGCAGGATATTAAAAGACTAAAAATCTTTAATCCTTAATAGGTTACCCACCCATTAGGTGCCCCTCCTCAGAAGTAGCTGAAAGCAGATTAAAGGGACATTTGAAAATCTGCAACATCCCATGCAGGTTTCCACTCTTCCAGTATTGAAGCTGATCCCCGGAGACGGACAAATGCCCCACTAGTTGCTCCTCAGAGATAATGAGCCGCTGAGTGCTGAGTGAGATGTTTGCGGGGCCAGAGGGCTGGGATTGGAGTTGCTTCACTGGCTCTGCATGGAGAGGGCCTGGGCTCGGCTCTAAATTAGTGAGCCTTCTGGATCAATGTGGGCTGTAATTAGCTGCTATTGATCCCAGACAGATCAGTCACTACAGTAGGCCACAGCCAAGCACCTCTCAACGTCCATCAAGCTCCATCCCCACAGCACCAGCAGCACAGCCTCAGCTCACTCTGAGAGCAAACAAATAATATCAGGCAGCACACTCAGCTCCTGGTAAGTGCACTAAAGATACTGTTCGACATTTCAGGATTCACTTACATATTCCATTAGTGCACAGTGCAGTGCATCTTTTTGATTCAGTGTTTTATCTTGCGTTCCATTAAATCATATAGATTACATTATGGACTTCTGTAACATGCTGAAAAGAAAATGGGCCAAAGCTCTGGTTCTTATCCTGATGTATCACTCATAAATCAGTTGTCATTAGTCCCCAGAACTGTGGACAATAGTGCAGATGATGAGATTGCAATCTGGCATTTGGAAAAAAAACGAGATCCAATCTTCTCCGAAATGATCACAATCAAGACTTTTAAAAATATCTCATCAGAGTGAAGGAAGTGATTTTGCTCTTTTCAGTAATGCTAATGATCTGGGCACTCATTAGAAATGTGATAGATGTTTTGATTTTTTTTTTCTTCTCTCTTTTCGCAGTGTTCAGATGCAGCTAGATACGGTGGTCCTGAAGTGATTGGCAACAACAAAAATCTGTTCAGATTACTCATCATTTCACCCATTTTAAGAAATGTCACCAACACTTGTAGAAAGTTCTTTTTTTTTTTTTTCTTCTTTCTCTCTTGCCAGAATTTGTAATCACAATAAAATATGTGGCCTGTAATTAGAACGAGCCTGCCTGTCAGAGATATGAAGCTGAATTCAAAGCTTGAATTATTTAAGTCTATTAAACAAATGTAATTTAAACAAAGGCAAAAGAACTGTGAAATGTGGTCAAAATTACACTCTTCACTTTCTAATTTCTCCTGAAGGACCACCGTCGAAAGGCCTCGTACTTTCACGCCTAATAGACTTGAAATTTTCTCCCTGTGTAGGTTAGAAATGATCATGCTCAAATCGTTTCTGAGAGCATGCTTCAAAGAACAGTAATGGCAACATTAAAGATTCAAACCTGTCCATTCTGTTCAGAGTTTATGAACACCACCATCAATCTCACAGCGACATTCATCCTTGCGAGGTGTATAATTAACAGTGTTGACCTTTTCTAACAAACAGTTTCTCAATTTAGAAATGCTGCGCAGGAAAGACGATCCTCACCTGTGGGAAGAAGTGAACACGGGGCCCAGTAGGGAAACAGTAGCATAGAAATAATGTCTGTGAATATTTCCAATCATGCAGGTCATGGGATATGAAGAAGTTAAAGTCAAAAATAGATGGACTTGTTTACTCTTCACGGCCTTGCACTACTCATCCAAGACGCTTCATCAGCTGTACTGATATCAGTAATGATGCCATTTAGATGTGTTGTTTTATTTAAAAGCAATTCAGACTTTGGCCAACTTCACTATTGAACATGAATAATTGCCTTTGCTTCCATCCAGTCCTGGCTTCAAACTTATTGAACTACTAGAATATCCAATTCCACCCAGTCCCAATGTCCTTTTGCTGCAGTCTGGCTTGGTTAGATTCAATATTGCGGTGATGTGTGCAATTCCAGGTCCAAATGAATCTCCCAGCACAAGCCCATCTCAGAAAAGATATTTCCAGAGATTGAAGCGCAGGGATACCAGGTGGAAGAGTAGTGGTGCAAAGTGAGTGAGAGCAATTTGCACTCTGCAGGTTAAAGCAAACTTTCTCCGATATATAAAAAAATAAACTTGAATCAGCAAGGAAAACAAACAAAAAAAAGGATAAGTGATTTTCTCAAACATTTTCGAGGTCTTTTTGTGGAGGTTGTGTTTTTATTTTTTTTCCTGATGCTTACTGTATGTTATCGGTGTGTGTGTGTGTGTGTGTGTGTGTGTGTGTGTGTGTGTGTGTGTGTGTGTGTGTGTGTGTGTGTGTGTGTGTGTGTGTGTGTGTGTTACTGTGCATATGAGAAAGAGAGCAGGCTGTGTTTGTACATGCTCGTGCGTGTGTGTGTTTGGGGGGGATGGGGGGGGGGAGTTCTCTATACTAGGGGTCTGCAATGTTTTTCAGGCCAAGGACCCCCAAACTGACAGAGAGATGGAGCAGGGACCCCCTACTATATATATTGTATAAAATTGTGTTTTATATTAAACTGGAGGAGTGCAGGAGGCTTGGAGGGACAGGTCCAGGCTAGTCTCACGCTGTGAGTGAACCGGTGCCCAGCTTGAGAGAGCTCCTGCGTGTCGCTGAATGTGTGCATTTCTGACTGAACGATAACATATTCTGCCTCCATTTATCCATTCGCTACAATATGTTGGATTCATGTTAATGTCTATCTAAAAACATTTAAATGTGTGGAAAATATATTTCAAAAAAGTTAAATAAAAAATATTTTTTTAAAAATGAAAAATTGTCTAATCAACCAAAAATTTCATGGACCCCCTGCAGTACCTCCGTGGACCCCCTAGGGGTCGCGGACCCCCTGTTGAAGACCTCTGGTCTAGATGACCCCCACCGACAAGTACAGTCCCAGAAGCCTAAACTTTTGCAAGAAACAACCTTCTTTCTATACAGTAATGTATGTCACCTGACAAACTCTGAATACAATCGTTGGTGAAATTCTGTCACCAAGACTGCAAAAACAGATATTAATCAGTCCTGCCAGAATTTTTTGTGATTGGTATGGTTAAAAAAGCTTGAATTTGTTGGGGCTTTCATCAAAAATTGCTATAAGAAGCAAAGCAATAAGAAGCCAAATATGAACATTGTTCTGACAAAAGAATTAGTCAATCTACAGACAAATGTGTTGATTTATGTAGTGGGCTCTCTTGCATTGGCACTATTACTGCATTGGCAGAATTAAACCAAATGCATTCACTGGCAGGAAAAGTAGAAATGAATTAGCAGCCCATGTGCTGTAAATGTGGACGTTTTCCATTTTTAAATGTGAAATTGATTTTAATATCTCAGATGTTCCCAAACTGTTCAGACCATGTGCCAGTTTCAAGCCAAAGTTTCAACGTACCATTTTCCACTGCATACCATGAGTTTTTTTTGTTGTTGTTGTTTTTAATTAACAAAAGTTCACAGATTTAACAATGCAATAACCTCAGAAATCCTAAATGACAACAACATAATGCCACTGTTTTAAAATCAAACAATATATTTACTATTTTTTTACTTTAGAGCTCTCAACAATCACTCAAAACTAGCAGAGGAAGGCATGTAGAAACAGCTGTTTGCGGCCTGCAGCCCTTTCTCTCTCGTCCTCTCTGACCTGTCAGGTGCAGCATTGTCACTTGTTTCTTGACTGTTCTTTGGATCTTGTAGCTGTAGCTTGTAACTTTTGTCTGCAATATAAGAAAATTAAATGTCAATTGCTTCTGATTATTTCTGGCCAATTGGAGTGCAAATGTTAGACCTTACAACCAGGTTCTTGCATACCACTAGGAGGCCTCAAGTAAAATTGCACATGGCACAGGTTTGGAATCACTGTTATAGCTGATAAAAGACTGAACTAATGTTTCTGTCGGCTTTCACGGGTCGGATGTACGAACACATTTCAGAGGGATGTAGGTTTGGTGATTTGTTGGTTTAAATTTCACTGAAGAGCTGCAGATAATAACATCTACGTCCTTGCCATTTTGAGAAAAATATGTTTAACAAAGTGTCTCTACAGGGTATATTTACATTTTAAAACATATTATATTTATATTTTTCATGATTGTTAAAACCTGCCAGACTTCACAGTGGTATGGGTTTAGTTCTTGGAACTTACTTTTTTTTAATGGGTTACATGGTTTCCGTCATGTGAACATGACTTAGCCTGCAATCAGTCACAAATTGTTTATATTCCAGATAAAAGTAAAAGAAAAAACATCCCAAACAATTTTTTTTCAATAGATGAGCCACATTTTTCTTATCCTAACATGATATGTTAGTGTCATTCAAATGGCACTGCCTGGATGACTGTGTTTGAGATTCTAGCTGTGTTGCATCCTGTCGTGTCTACTTGAGTTGGTGCTCAGACTCAGAGATGTGTCAGTGGCTCCGATGCGGCTTGTCAGGCATGCTCTAGCTTCTGGCCAGCCTGGTCCAGCCAGCCCAAGCCCTCCTCACACTCCTGGGACCATCCAAAGACAGCCATCACAATCCTGGTCTCTCTCTGTCTCTCATCCTCTCATCACCCTTCTCCTTGTCCCTCAATTCACACCACTGGAGTGTGAACATCAGGATTAGGTAAATGACAGGAGGAATCCAAAGTTGACTAGGCAAATGTCCTCTGGGTCTGTCTTCTATCCTGATATGTGGACTTTGGAAAAAAGCCAATTTTTTTTTTCCATCCCTCAAGTTGAAAACTGAGTAGTCTGTTATTACTTGGCGTTTGCTTTAGCCCAATCAATTTCAATCAATTTTACAATCAACTGCATCAACAAACTTTAAAGGTTTTTTTTACAGCATGAGGCCAATCAGGACAATTCTCCATGTAGAGACCAGGAAATAGAAACACGCTAGATTGACTCCCATCACTTAATGTCATTACCACCAGAGGGGAAGCTGTCAAAATGAAGATGAGCTTCACTGCATTACACCTTCATTGCTCAGGGTGCTCCCATGTGTAAGGTATACACTTCAAAACAAAGCAGCCGCTTTCCACACATGCACAGCGTTCCATTTTTGTAGGGTGCCTTTCACTCGATTCTATTCAGTTCACTAATTTCAGGAAATTACTGAATTCTGAATGAGGAAAATGAAAAGCGTTTGCCTCTGTGGATGAAGTCTAAGCTCTATAAGTCTCATTGCATTCCTCCTACATTTGCTCTTGTTCTAAAACTAACTGCACAGTAAATCTTTACTCATCTGCACTGTGCTGTGTGCTTGAGTCCTCAGGGAAAGTTATTAGGCGGTTATCAGTTTAGTTTAATTTAGAGTAAAACTCTCAAAAGCCTGGTAAACCTCTGACCCTCTTATACTGCTGTATGATATTTGGCTGTTGTGTGGTACTTTGTTCCTTTGCCAGAATGGCTATTTCCGCCATTATAACAATAACAGTAAATTGCAATAAGGGAACCAGTGCATGAATTGGAGTTTATTCATTAGCACTCAATGTGTGTTATGGCAGGCTTCTGCAAATGGAGAACCTGTCAGGTATGAAAAGGGCATTTGAATGTTCTTTTTCTTGCTCCAACCTGTGTTTATTCCTTTAGTAAAAGAAAAGGGAAAAACAATCTTATTTGTTGGGCCATTTGTCCCTTTAACACAAATGGTTCCTGTAGCCATGTAACAACAGTAAATTGTGATTTCTTTCTGGAAAATTGCTATAAACAGTGTTGAAAAGTTATAATGTATTGTAGAAGGCACCCCTATTTGGTACATAAACACCTCATTATGCCAGTTCTTAATTAAACTCACTTTTTCCTGTTAATACAGTCCTGTGCAAAAGTTGCAAGGAACTTTAGATGTTTAGAGTTTTATCCATCGCATATACAGCATACATACAGTATATATACTATCAGGAAGATGTCTGATCCATCCCAAATTACCCTAAACACCCATCTTCAGCGACAAGAAGAGCAAGGAGTCCTGCAACCAAGCACCAACCAACTGTGACATCACCCTTTGGTTCGTGAACGGCTATTATGAAGCCTTGAGTTCGGATTTTGGTGGCGCCATCTTGCTAGTCCCAAGCTGTTTGGGGCCAGAAGTGAACATATTTGGGCAAACTCGTGAGGAGTGAGTGGGAGATCTGACTAGATTAGAAAACCCGGCGATACTACACCCCGCTCACCAATAGCCATAACCTGACCGTATGTCCCAGACTGTATGAGTTCAATGAGGGTCGAAGAGCCAAAGTTCAGAGACATACCAGCACAGTACAAAACCGTGCTTCAACAACGTCCAAGATGATCAGATCTCCGGTTGACAATTGTCCTTCTTAATATAGTCAATGAAAGCTCCCCAGATCCTAGAGTACTTAAAGTGGGCATTAGACAAAGTATAATGTATTTCTTCAAGGTACAGGCAAGCAACCATGTCATTTAGGAGAGGCTGATTTCCGCTCTCTAAGAATTACCCTTTTAGCTAGCTAACATACCAAACCTGAGTGCTTGTTGTAATGTGGAAGGGAAAGAACGAATGCTTGGAGCAATCCAATATCACAATCAGGGGTTGGCTGTTTACCATATATGGTGCTATACAGTTGAGAATTGTCGTCCCAAGAATACCAAAGCTTCAGGCATGACCAAAAAAGATGAGCTACGGTCCCGTTGCACTTCTTGCACTTATCACAAATAGCAATGACAGCTGGAAAGATTCTATTCAATTTAGTCTTGGAAAAATGTAGTCGGTGAATGACTCTAAATTGAATGAGTTGAAGTCTGGCATTAATAGAACATGTCTTAATCCCTTCTAAACTTTTACCAGTATCCTTCATCCATGCATCTTTAATTTATAGAGAGGCAAGAACTGAATTAAAGAGACCAACAAATTGTGAAATTAGATGTTTCGACGTAGAGGCACCCATCATAAGATCCTAGAACTTGTGTTCCATTGGTATCATCTTAAAATGTGTTAACAAAATTTATAATTTGCAGATACCGATAAAAGTGCCCAGAAGGATGATTAATTTTTTGCTTGAAGTTGGGGAAAAAGATGCAAATTGACCATTGATATAAAAATCCTAAATAGTAGACAGGCACTTGTTGGACCATTGCAAGAAAACGATATCCATGAGACATGGCTTAAGAGATGGATTTTGAGATATGGGAGCGTATGTGGACAATTCTGGAAGACCCAGCACCCCTTTGATTTGCTTTAAGATTTTAAAAGAATGATGCAAAATAAAACCGTGACCCTTTCATTTTTTAGACATGTCCACATTTTAAAATAAAGCGGCCGCTAGTGAGACCGCAAAAAATGAAATTGCGTTACAAGACTCAATAACAGGCCAGGTTGGACCAGAATGATTTAACTGACCTGCCTCACCCAAGGTATCATTCCAGAAAACCGAAGCTCTGGCATCACAGGCCCAATAATAATATCAGAAGAAAGGGAGTACCCGCCCTCCTTCAGCAGCTGGTTTCTATAGGTGCACTTTAGAGCTGTGGGATGGCTTGTTAACACAAATAAAGGGAACAATGATCGAGTCTATTAACTTAAAGAAAGAAGCTGTCAGAAAAATGGGTAAATGCTGAAAAAGATAAATAAATTTAGGAAACACTACCATCCTAGGAGTATTGACCCGCCATAGTGGAGAAAGTGAGAGGAGCTTCCACTTATCTATCATCTTTTTGAGCTTATCGATCAAATCAGAATAATTCAACTTAAAAAAAAGCTTTGATAGGATTATTTTTAATGGACAGCCATAAAACTAAAAAGAATGAGCTAGCAAAACCGAGAAAAACTCATGGAGAAATTGTATTGACTTGAATGGGAGTCCATGAAGCTGGAGGCTTTTTGGAGCCAACCTCTAGCGGCACTCAGTGGTATTGCAGCTTAAGGCAATTCCACATTGGCCTCATTTTTCAGACAGAGAAGCGACATCCACTTTTATAGTCAGTGCCTGCAACAGATGGTATGACAGCCACAGAGCCCTGATCTCAAAGTCACCTGGGGTTACATAAGGAAACTCAAAATGAAACACTCTAAACCCACGAGAAATGGTGCAAGTTCAAGATTCTTGCAACAACCAGGTGGCAACCCAACCATTGGTCTTTGAACTGCTATTTTGAAGCCCTCAGTCTGGCAGTTTGGCTGTTGCACTCGTCCGTTTTTTTGGAGCCAGAAGTGACCATAGACAAGCTGAAGAACATCGTAGGTGTCTGGCTGTGATCTCAAGGACACTATGCCTGTCCACCTATACTGGAATCCTGACTGCACCCCAGGCATATCAATAAAACCAGGCACACCTCAAACATACCTCACTTTGAGGCCTAATATGTAATTAATTGTGGCATTATTCACAGAAGGACCACCAGAAGGAGTGAATTTAGCGAATGACACATAATGACTTGTGGATAAGTTTATTGCCTACTTATTTCATAAGAGAAGTTGACCATTTTTGAGAGTCGATCAGAGCCTGAGCCTTTTTTGGAGCCTGTTACTAGTGGCCCTCAGTGGTAGTTTACTTTAAGGGAATATCGCATTGGTTTCACTTTTCAGACTCAAAGACAAAATCCATTTTCATGAGATAAAGGGTGGTCATAAGAAATATTTTGTCTTTAATGTTTACTGCACTTTGTATGATAATCCTGCCATTATCTATACTCACTTTAGCCTGAACGGGTCACGGGGGGAAGGCCAACTCGAGGGAAAGTCATGAATAAAAACTATTTTTGGCTTCCTCATGATGCTACACAGGTTGGTTTGAATATTTCTGAAACTGATACTCTCCTGGGCATAACAGTCTCTGGCAGTTCAGCAGACTAAAGTGTATTTATGCTGAAAGAGGTTTGATTTGGTAGAAAGGCCATGGTAACTCAGATGACCACAGCAGCAAAAGACCACCTCAAGTTACATTGTTGCTGAGGCTGGACAAAGAAAGATGGGAAAAATGCAGCCTGAACTGATGAACTTTGATTTCTGCTGAGGCACACAGATGGTTGGGTCAGAATTTGGCGTCAACAGCAAAAATCCATGGACCCGACCTTCCTTGTGTCAACAGCTGGTGGTGATGGTGTAATGATGTGGGAATGTTTTCTTGGCACATTTTAGGCCCCGTGATACCAATCAATCGTCCTTTGAGTGCCACAGCCTGTCTTGTATTGTTCCTGACCATGTGCATCTCTTTATAGGAACAATTTACCATCTTCTAATGGCTACTTCCACAACTATAATGGATGATGTCACAAAACACAAGTCGCCTGAAAATGGTGTCTCGTGTGCTTCAATTTCCTCCTCAGTTACCAGATCTTAATTTCAATGGAATATCTTTTGGATATACTTGAATGAGAGATTTCAGCTGGTGAATCTGCAGAAAGAATGATGCAACGTAGAGCAGAATCTCAAAGGAATGTTTCCAAGATCCATGCTATGAAGAATTGAAGCTATTTTAAGAGCAAAGGGAGGCCCCATTCAGTATTACAATGGTGTTTCTAATGAAGTGCTTGGTGAGTGTGTATGCATACAGTATTTTTATAAAAATACAAAAGGGTAAAAATCGTATGCGTTGAACATCTGTCTCTTTATCACAAGATGGCATCAGTGTTGACGTGTAATGTAATTAAGATTTAAAGAATACTCTGGCAATTACCTGTCTAATGGGGCGTATATCAGCCCACATTCTCCAAGCTGTCTGTCTTGCTGTCTGCTTCACTGAGAGGCAGGCAGATGCATATGAAATTGCCACCAATATACAAGACAGAAAAGAAGCTTCTGCAGGACACTTGTCAGTCTGTAAAAAGCCTTGATGCCTTTCGACTCCAGGTCTTTGACTCGCTCCTCATGTCCTCATGAAGCTGGTCAAAGTTGTTGGAGGAGAAAGAGGAGACATTTCCCAGGTCGGAGAAGTTGTCGATCACCTCACCCACCAACGAGCCAGGCCACTACCTGTTCCTGTCACTCAGGCATAAATGGGAAAAGGAGGGCACCATGAGCGATAGGAGCGTAACCACATGGAACAATCCATATTCAGTGATGCAGTGATGTGGGCGGGGGGTTACCTTTTCCATCACCAGTGACACCTAAAAGACACCCTGCAGTGTTGCCCTGACAACAGTTATGAACCTGCATGCCCCCCCCCCCCCTGGGTGCGAGGTCAGGGTTGAGTGACATCTTGTCGTTTTGTCTTTGTGCTCCAGTGGGTGGTGCAGACCGATTGTGGCACAGCGGGAAGCATGTGTATGTATGTTTGTGAGTGTACTTGTGTGTGCAAAGGGGGGTTCACTGAAAAGAGGAGAGGCAAAGAGTTGTGGTGTGTGGGGGGTGCAGAGGTTAATGGCGATATTAAAGATGGCTCATGTGGTGGTTAAATGAATGGAGAAGGACAGGTGAGGTGAGGGAGACTGGCCTCAACAGGTTGAATTGGTTTTCTCTCAGTGCAACACAACCACAGACACCACTGCTTGATATTCTGGTGCTGGGGAGTGCTGCCTTTTTAAAATGGTGAGAATGTATGGCTGGACATCAGTAGTAGTGGTACTGCATAATTCAAATGGCCCTAAACCCACTTTAAAACATGTTCGTAAGGTTAAAAACACTTGACAACTGACCTCATGGTGTACATTATGAATTGATAAACTTTGTAAGTGTATCCAGGACAGTTTTTTTCTTTAACTGCAGTAATATTTCATGCATATTTGTCTTTCTGTTGTCTTAAAGATAAAAAAGGCCTAGGTGACCTGTAATTTTCTACTTCCAAATGCAGACAAAATTGGAGATATGGTGAAGTAAACAATTTAGAAGCTCATAACATTGAGATGGTATTGTTTTAGCTTTCAGTACTACTGTGGGGAGCCTTGGAGTTACTTTTGACCAGGATATGTCTTTTTTAAAAATACATAAAGCAAGTCGCTAGGATTGCCTTTTTCACCTGCACAATGTTGTCAAAAATGGGAACATCCTCCCTCAGTATGATGCTGAAAAACGAGTCTATGTATTTCTTACCTTAAGGGTGGTCTATTGTAATTCCTTATTATCAGGATGTCCTAGTAACTCTTTCAATAGCCTCCAGTTATCCAAATTGCTGTAGCAAGAGTACTCACGGCGCAAGAGAGATCATACATCTCCCATATTAGCTTATTTTATTTGGCTCTGGACAAAATCAAGAAAAGCATTTAAAATCCTTCATTTTACATGCAAAGCTCTGAATGATCAAGCACCCTGATTACTTAAAGATCTCATAGAACCCTAATAGACCACTTTGTTCTCATAGTACAGGCTTACTTGTGGTTCCCAGAGTTTCCAAAAGTAGAATGGAAGGAAGACTCTTTAGCATTCGGGCCTCTCTCCTGCCCTGCCCAGAAGGAAAACATAATGTCAGATAACATTGTTGTACCAGAAGATGCAGGGTTGTGTACTGATATGTAGTGGGGGGAGTATTCAGATTCATTAAGTGGCAACACTCCAAAAAAATAACCCATTACAAGTAAGGGGTAATTACAAGTAGAATTTAATCGAAAGAAAACTCAAGAATTCCATTTACTTAGTGTCTAAATTTTGTAACTGCAAGAGAAGTTGAAAGGTTGAGAGTTTTTCAAAGATCAAGAGAGCTCACCGGAACACGAGAGCACTTGGAAGGTTTTCAAAAAGATATGCTTGATGAATACACAAAGTATTCTTCAAGCACAATAAAGAAACTGGAATTTTAGATATTGCTTGACATAATAAACTAGTAGTGCAGGCATATTAATTCCCAGTGGTGACATTTTTTTAAAAGCCTAGCTGTGTTTTTACAGCTGTGCGCGTGGATGCTGAAGTGTAGAAAATGCAGCGTTGTCCATATGGATTGATCAGTGAGTGGTGGTTGATTAATGCATTTGAGCTTTGTGGTACATCAGGTTAGTGGTTGTCAGATTATAGCCCTTAATTGATTGATTCATTTTTATTAGTCATGAAATGAAATTACCTATTGACAAGCGAGGCAGACAGGTTGCGATCAATAAACACTGGTAGTGGATAGGGTTTCAACAACCATCTGTATTTTAGATAGCAATGTATTGTTCGATTTTGATCTTTAACTTATGTTATTTCGCATTTTATTTGTTGCATTTACAGTGAGTAATGTTGAACATCTGCAATATATTTAGATTGTATTTTCAATGATTAGTAATAACACTAAAGAAGGAAAACAAATTCTGAAAACACATTTGCTAACATATTGAAAAGGTCATGGTGAATTCTACATGATGGTCACAGAATGTGTAATCAAAGTCAAAATAATAACTGATTAATGACTTCCCATTTCCCAAGCTACATCTTGGTTGAGGTATCTGTCCTTAAGCAAAACCTATAGCAAGTTAGATATTGATTTTCAATTTATTTTCAATTTCATTTATATGGCACCAAATCACAACATAAATCACCTCGTAAGGTCAAGACCTTACAATATTATTGGGAAAAACCCAATAATTCCACAATTCCTACTTTAGCAAGCAGTTTATGCCACTGGCACCATTCATGAAAATATGACCAAAAGGCATTCAGATTTTGATTTCATTTTTTTCCATTTAAATTTCAAAGACTCTTTTTTTTTTTTTAATAAATGGTTCTGCCTTAACTTTGTAATTTTATATGAATTATCAGCCCTAATATTTCATACTTTTGACAGAGACTCTATTATGATACTTTCAGGGGATTTTCTTTTTTTGTGTGCGTGTTCAGTTGAGGATGATTACAAGACGTTTAATTTTACTCAACATTCAATGACAATTTACAACACATTAATAATTTCATCACGCCGAGAGCACTTACAAAACCTAGTCATTCAGATGGGTTCATTTTTTTCAGCACAAGGTTCCTATTGACACAAGGTATTATAACACACTATTATCTTCCAAATTCTGGTAGGAATAAGTCAGTCTGGCTTCCATTATTTTCTTTTACTACCGTGTTGTACAACTTTTCCACTGTTTCATGATGGATGTACAATGTATAAATAAAAAATATTTTATCACAAAGTGTGATGTCACAATTAATTGTATGATAAAATATGACTTTATATCAACTTTGCTTTTCCACTCCCATTAAATAAAACATATGTCATCAACCTAAGGGGAGGCATCTGGTTGAGTCGATAACTCATCCCATTTGAATAACTCACCATAAATAGTCAGGGAATGCTTTTGTTTGACCATCTACCCTCCATGCTGTTTTCTTAATTGATAACAGCATGTAGCCACTCATTCAACAACACTTGTGTATGTTGTATTCTGATCAGCATTGTAGCGTGATATCAATTTAATTTGTGAGGATTAAATGTTGCTCTCATTATTAAAAGGGGCACCAGTCCAATATTGGACAAATTATCAATTCAAAATCAATATAAAATCAGTCAATCATAATCTAAATCGTAATTCTCGTATCGGAACTCAAACCCTTTGATATACTCAGAAAGTTACCACCATGATACAGTTGAGTCTAATTAAAAGGGTTCATTGCATAACTTCTCATGGTAAATTATTAAATGATATATATGTTTATATGGATGAGAATGTACAAATCCCTTCTGATTACTGATGGTGAAGTGAAAGAGGGAATTTGTGACCAGGCTAACAGGAAGAGGATTGAATGAGTGCATTTAAGTCTATAATGATACTTTAGAATTTGCCACCCTGAAGAAATGAGCCAGTCTACTTTGTGATGATTTTGACCACGGGCCGGAGAGGGGTCCAGATGATGTCGCTCAGAGGTCCGGTAGATGAGAGTCGAATAACAGGGGTTCCTCCCGTTCTCAGCTTCCAATCCGTTCGTCTGGCTACGATGCTGGCCCTGGGGTCCCGTGGTGTCCGTCAGACAAGGACACAGAAGACGTCTCGGTCAGGCTGGACGTCGGCAGGTGGAGGCTTGGGTCTGGGATTTATTAATAGTCACTACTTCTAACTCTGATGAACGCTTAGAGCTGGCCTTGCTCGTAGCGTTAACAAAATTACTGATAGTGGTACAGGTTCGTCAAAATGGTTTGAATTAAGTACGTAATCAGCGAAGTTGCTGACGTACTCTAAGACTTTGATGAACTATGTGCGCAAAAGTTTAACAAAACAAGTATAAAATTACTAAGTCAAAACTTAAAGAAAGCTTAAAAAGATAACTGAAAACGTTAAGGACGAAAACTAAAACAAATCTAAATGGTCCAAAAGAAAAACTAATCGAATCACAAACAAAACTAAAAATTAATCTGAATCTGAATCTCCTTCGAATTGAGTCTCCCTCTTTTAAGCTGAAGAGGATGGGCAAGGATAGGGGTGTCGAATTTTACCTTATCGATACCCTGTCTCAGGGGGAGAAGAGGGGGTGTCATGAGGGCCCACGTTTAGCACGATTTGATACAAACAATGTATAAAAGAAGTCCCTTCACCAACGTAAGATGAGATATATTACAACACAGATCACATTTTAAACGATAAGGTCATTCCACCTAATTACTCAGATAGAGAGGTGAAGGAGGCGGAGAAGAGTGAGAGAGAGGGGTGAGGGACATAGAGGAGTAGAGAGAGAGAGTGTCCGCACATTCACATAAAGTCATAGTTTGTGATACAGAGCACTTTCTATCAATGTCACACTGTTAGCAAAACCATCAGAGTACATTATAGCAGGGTATATAGTTAGGAATCACAAAGTCCATAATTTGTTCGTGAGTTTTTGGTGGAGTATGACCACATGAGGGAAACCTGGATCTTCGAGATGGCCAATACTGGCCGTCATCTGGCGTCTGGAGAGTATCAACTTTGGAGTTGCTGTATTGGAGCTGTTGTGACCCAAAAGGGGATTAAAGGGGTATTCTGTGGTTTTCGGCTGGCAGGATGTTGTCTCCAAAGTGACAGGTTTGATACATCTAAAAGGGTGTGGATACCGTCACTTCTGGCAGAAGGTATGGGTTTTTATGAGGTATAAAGAAGGGCCAGAGCAGTTTAACAAAAGTTAATGTTACATCACGACATGGGGGTTGAGAATTGGGAGAGGTACTGTACATCCAGGGTCAAATGAGAGAACTGGGGAGGAAATGTGGTTCTGGCACTTTGAGAAAGATACTTCAAAGTGGGTTCGCTACAGCATCTATGTGAATACTACATGAGAGTCCCCTGTCATTCACTACTTCATTTCCACACTTGCTCTCTGTTTTTTCGCTGCAGGCGTCTGCTAATAGGAACCTTGCCCGAGGCGCTTCACCTCACACCCGGTGTATCACTGGAGCAACACTGGGTCACGGTATGCACAACAAAACTGAATTGTCTCATTAGTTCAGTTGTTATTTCCCCAGGACGTCTGGCTGTCTGTAAAGCATTAAATATTACTTGTTGTCATATTAAAAACAAACAGGTATTAATGCTAAGAGACAAGATGATTGAGTGTGGTCCCCTCTGTACATTAGCACCTGCAACATGCTGGGTATACGTCTTTACACGTCCAACAGTCTGAACTAGTTACAAAATCACTCTAAAACACAAAGAGGACAACTAGTGTAATTTTCTCAGCAGTGTCTTGTGGTTCTCTGTAAGTGTAGCGACAGTTCAAGGAGATTAAACCAACAGAGGAACCACTGGCGCTGCAGACCCCCTATTCAATATGTATTTATCTATGTGTGTGTGTGTGTGTGTGTGTGTGTGTGTGTGTGTGTGTGTGTGTGTGTGTGTGTGTGTGTGTGAGAGAGAGATGCACATGCTGGCTGACTCTTCTTCTCTCTCAGTGGCAGGGCTGCTCTCTAGCACACATAGCTCACTGTTGCTCTGAGTTCAGCCTCCACTCAATCAGCTGCCATTTACAAGCGCTCCTTTCCCCTTATTGTCCCACTCAACCCCTCCTCTTCCTCTCTCTCTCTCTCTCTCTCTCTCTCTCTCTCTCACTCCTTCTTCTTTCAATCCCCCCAATCTGTTGTATTTGCTTTGCTGTCCTTTTTTCTTCTTTGCTATAGTTTAACTACATTTTTAAATGGTTTGTTTGTGGGGAATTCTGTCTTTACCCAGTCGTTTTATTCTCTCAATTCATACCCCTCTCAAGTTAAATGTAAATCATGTACATGGAAAAAATCCGAACTACTAAAATCAATGTATTTCCTTGGTTTTATGTGTTTACTGTCGCACTTTATCTGTCTGCAATAGCGGTCTGCTTTCATAGAAATAGGCAACTGCGCCATGAAGCAGCCTCAGGCAATACATATATATGTATGTATGTATATGTATGTATGTATATATATATATATATATATATATATATATATATATATGTACTTTATGGATATATATGTGTGTATATATACAGTATATATATATATATATATTGGTCTTCTAAAATGTTGGCCCTCAGAAGATAAGTGCACCTTATGTAACACTGACAAAAAAAACGTTTTAATAACATACTGTTGAATATATTTGTGTTATGTGCTGTACTTAGCTTAAATAACAAGATGTTTTTTAACAGTGTGTGGGTGGTGGAAGTGTTGACATTTCTTAAAGATGGTCGAAAGGATACGTTGTTAGAGCAATCTGCCCACATACTGTCAGACACGAGTGTGTAGTACGTCTTGGGAATAAATAGCCTGTTTATGGGTTCGTCAGTATGCACACAGAGGGTCCATACCCTTGAGGCTGGGGTCTGCCTGAAACATTGACGGTGAGTGTCTGGATGAAGGGGATGGAGGCCGACGGCAGACTTGTAGCCCAAGGCGTGAAAACCTGCATCCAGCTGCATTTAATTTTCAGCGTTTCTCATTCATCTCACTGACTCCTTAAAAACAGGCATAACTTTGCACCAGGTGTTTTTCTTCATCCAGGCTGTGTTGTCTAATTCTTTGGTTAGCAAGGCGTATTGTGTGAGTGTTAAGTACACGGCCTTCTGCCATGGGAGGAACTGGCTCTGATGGGGTTCGGCTGAAGTGAATGGCTGAGGCAGAGGTCTGCGGTGGGGGCACAAAGCCATAATTTCTGGCCACGGCTTATGTCAGGGCTGTGGCAGCGATTGCCAGACTGCAAAGCCCAGGGATATAGTAGCTGTGGCTCTCACTCCCCTCTGCTCCTCCATGTTGTGAGACACACTACTGCCCTGGAGCTGCAAGCCATGGCACATAGCCTTGCTGGCCTACCTGTGTCTCCCCTTATCCCATCAGCCAGCTGTGGCAGTGCTGTGTGTGAGGAGACAAAGTGTGTTTTGTGTGTGTGTGTGTGTGTGTGTGTGTGTGTGTGTGTGTGTGTGTGTGTGTGTGTGTGTGTGTGTGTGTGTGTGTGTGTGTGTGTGTGTGTGTGTGTGTGTCTCTTTATATCTTGAGGAAGCTAAAAATCAGTGACTGTGGCAAAGCATTTAGCTACATCAAGGCTTGCAATCAGGCTTTTTTGCTGAAATCTAGTTGTGAGAGTTCATTTATTTTGAGATTTGTTGAGGGTTCAACCTATCATTTGACCCAATGTACTCCTCAACCAAACCGAAATGTTACAAATGACAGCGTCTGGAGGATCCACGATGATGGCTCAAACTGCCATTTTGCCATTCAAAAGCAATTTCTTCAGGAGTGACACCGGCAGGCTAGTCCATTTCACAAAAGTCATGTTATCCATCAACCAATTGATTTACAGGAGAAAACACTCCCCTTGTCACTACAGCTCCATGATACCGACTGTGTCTGCTTTGATCTGCCAATATTTTCAGCCATGCTGTCTTATTAATATCTTAATTTCTAAAGGGAAGCAATTAAAATGTGATAGGCCCTGTCTCTTGGATGTTGATTGAATTTCATCGCTGTAGTCTCACTCAAACATTGATTTATCGAGGAAAGGTTTGCCGAGTACCTTCAATAATACTTTGCATCAACACAGGCCTTCATTGTATTCACAAAATCATTGATTTACACCTGAGTGTCGCCTTGTACAACCCCAAAGCCTCACAGTTATAGGTCTTGTAGCTGCACTGAGGTTATTTGGGTACAGGAGAAGCTCCAACATAAAATACATGAGGTTGCTAAAGTATATACTTAGTTACTTCTTCATAAAAAACTTATATATTTTAATTAAACAGTAATGTTGTTTTTGTCAACAGGAGTAAATAATGCATGTGTCTGGGACAACAAAAATCTGTGGATTTGGTTCTATTAGAATGGCGTATATGGAGCTGACCAGCTGCAACCCACCGACTGGTTTGAGAACTGCCATTTTGAAACCTAAAGTCTGGCATTTTGGCATACGCCATCTTGTTTTTTTTTTGGAGCCACCAGTCACCGTATTTGGACAAGCAAGGGAGGAGCGAGGGATGGATCTGACTGACAACCTGAGGACACCTACACCGGAAGCCTTACTGCAAAACAGGCATGTTAATCAAACCATGTACGCCCCCAAACAAACTTCTTGAGGCCTAATTTCTTAACTATTTTGACATTATTTTCAAATAGACCACCTGAACACTGATCAGAAGGAGTGAATTTATCTAATGACATCATAATGACTCGTGTAAAACATTTATTGGCTGAGTATTTCATGAGAGACGTTTTTGGATTGGAATCTATTGGAGCCAGCCCCGAGCAGCCCTCATTAGTATTACACTTTAGGGAACTGTGATGGGTATAAATTATACTTATTTCTAATAAAACATGCACTTTTGGAATATTTCAATAAAGACAAACACTGACGACTCAAAATCTCAAGTGCACAATGTGTGTATATATATATATGTATATATGTATATGTATATATATATATATACATATATATATATATGTATATATATACACACATATATACATATACATATATACAGAGTTGCATCTTTTTAAGTCGACTAAATAGTTGCTGCCTCACCTCGTTCATTTGTTTGAGGGTGAGCAGTGATCAGTATGAAGGAGCAGCACCGCCACCACAATACAGATATAACGTGACAACTCTCCTGATAGTGTCATTAGTATTTTGTTCAAAATTTCCATAAATAACGCAATGATATGGTTACTGATTAACTCTTCAGGCCATGATACTGTTTGTGAAAATATGGAAATCATGACAGCGCTTGTTGATACAATAGCTCACATGTCAATGTTTTTGTGTTTAATTTAATGTTGAAGAAATGCTACGAAATGTAATATGAGCAATAGTTCTTTTAAAAGGTTAAAGGTAAATAGATGTGTTAAGCAATGACTTCATTATCCTGGAAACAAAATTAAAAACTGTCTCCTGACACATGCATTGATATGTAGCAGTGACAGAAGGTGTAAATCCAATCACATTGCAATATGTTTATGAGGCTCTCCCTGATTATATAATCCCCACCCACCCCTCACCTACCCGCCGGCACCGAGCAGAGGGAGGTCTCCCTAATGCACGGGTTTAGACTTTAATTTTACTAAAGTGGTCAGATTTATGCATTTTGAATAATGAACATCAATTTGCATTACCTTTGCTGAGAAGGCGCACACACAAACACTTTTGCCATTCTTAAAATAGTCATACACAGGAACTAAATACATTAACTAATACAATTGGATATCAAAATGTACTTCAGTTAACAGTTAGCACATTAAATTACTTCTACAGTTACTTAAAGGTGAATCTGCTGTTTTTACACAAAATTTTTGTTGATTAAAAAAAATAATTCATCACTTATTAAGATTGACTGGTGTTGTATAATTGTTCCTAATTTTCAATGCAGCATTATGGCAAAGTTTGATTTAAAAATACAACCCCATTTCTGAAAAAGTTGGGTGTAAAATGTTAATAAAAATAAACTGCAATAATTTGCAAATCTCATAAACCCATATTTAAGTGCAAAAAGACCAACGATAACATATCAAGTGTTGAAACTGAGAAATGTTATGGTTTTATGTAAAATATATGCTCTTTTTGAATTTGATGGCACCAACATCTCTCTAAAAAGTTGGGACGCTGTCAACAAAAGACTGGAAAAGTTGTGTAAAGCCCAAAAACAAACTTGTTGGAACATCTCACAACCAATTACGTTAATTCACAGCAAATCAGTAACATGACTGGGTATAAACAGAGCATTTAAAAGAGGCAGAGTCTCTCAGCAGTGAAGATAGGGAGAGATTCACCATTATGCGAAGGATTGTGTGGGAAAATAGTGCAACAATTTAAAAATAATTTTCCTCAACGTAAAATTTCAAAATAATTGGGGATTTCGTCATTTACGTTACATGAAATCATTAAAAGATTCAGAGAATCCGGAGAAATCTCTGTACACAAGGGAGAAGGCCAAAAACACATTGTTGGATGGCTGTGATCTTTGGGCCCTGAGGTGGCACTGCATTAAAAACAGACATGATTATATAATGGAAATCATTGCGTTGGATAAGAAAAACTTCCTGTGAACATTGTCTGTTAACACAGTTCATCGTTGCATCCACAAATGCTGGTTAAAACTCCACCACACATAGAAGCAACATGATCCAGAAACACCGACACCCTCTCTGGGCCTGAGCTCATTTAAGATGGACTGAGGTGAAGTGGAAAACTGTCCTGTGGTCTGATGAATCAAAATTTTTGATTCTTTTTGGAAATCATGGGCACCATGTCCCCCAGGTAAAAGAGCAGAGGGACGACCCAACTTGATATCAGCACTCAGTTAAAAAGACAGCATCTCTAATGGTACGGGGATTCATTACTGCACATGGCATGGGTAGTTGACACATCTAGGAAGGTACAATTAATGTTGAATGATATATACAGGTTTTGGAGCAACATATGCTGCCATCCAGAACATGTCTCTTTCAGGGAAGGCCATGCTTACTGCAGCAAAACAATGCCAAACCACATTCTGCACTTACAGTATTTCAACTGCATGGCTCTCGAGTAGAAGAGTCCAGGTGCTAAACTGGCCTGCCTGCAGTCCAGACCTGTCACCCATTTAAAAAATGTGGCACATTATTAAAATGAAAAAATATGACAGAAGAGACCCTGAACTGTTGAGCAGCCAAAATTATATCCTATGCAAATATGGGGCAACTTTTCACTTCAAAAACTTCATAAACTGGTCTCCTCAGTTCCCAGACATTTTCAGATTGTTGTAAAAAGAAGAGGTGATGCAAAACAGTGGTGAACATGACCTTGTCTCAACTTATTTGAGATGTGTTGCTGGCATCAAATTCAAAATATCCATGTGTATTTTATAAAACAATACAATTTCTCCGTTTCAACACTTGATATGTTGTCTTTGCTCTATTTGCAATTAAATATGGGTTTATGAGTTTTGCAAATCATTGCATTTAGTTTTTATTTACATTTTACACAGCGTCCCAACTTTTTCAGAAACGAGGTTGTACATCCACTATTTTACAAACTGGCACACATATCTTTTATTCAGGTTCCATTTAATTTTAAGCTTAGTGTTGAGAAATTAACTATGTTCCTTTTTATTTTAGAGAAAAAAAACTAAGATTTCTTCTCGATGATTCGTGCATATTTTATATAGGCTGGTATGTATTTTTTGTCTGCTTATTACTGAGTAAGACACAGCTTTTACAAGCATCTTACTTCCTATTACCTCTTAGCTGTATAATCTGGTCAAGACATTTCTCCTGTCCTTATCGAGCATTTGTCCTCTCTGTATTAAATACTGACATCCATACCATGCCAAACACACTCCCTTTATGTCCACTGTCCTGAATATATTCATGACCTCCGCCATTCACCCCAGAGTACCCACTTATCTTCCATTTTACCCGGAGTCACCCCTCAGTTCCTCTGCCTGAAGCGATGTAACCCCCTCCTTTGTCCCAGATCCTTCTCAGCGGGATGCTTCATTCTCCCTAACCACCGTGGGTCCATTTGGGCTTGCTCCAGTTACCAACGAAAGTCTCTGACACAAACACTCCTTTGTCTCAGACAAATGCAAATATACTCTGATGTTATTTGTTTATTTATTTATTTTCAGACATGCAGAAAAACTCCCCTTTGAAACAAATATAGAGTTTGTCCTGATTGACCCGCATGCCACATGACCAGCAAGTAGCACTGTGCCTATATTGCCCTGTTGACATTTTCAAACTAAAAGGCCTGCTAATGCTTCCTGCTCTGTCTACCATTTCTTTAATGCTCCAAGGCACAGGAACGCTGCATAAAGAATCGTCCCCTGGTACAGCACGGTGCACACACATACACGTGCACAAAAACATGCATTACGACGTGCATCGCTGTACTCCTTCTTCTGCTTTCTCTTTCATGTACAACCACACTGATCTAAACTGAAAAGTACAAAAATCCTTCACGTAAGCCAACACATGCACATTTCTCAAACCGTAAAGAGGCATCGTAGTAAGACCTCAAAGAAAGCCTCTGATATGTCATTACTTGTGCATGCCCACGCACACAGAAAGAAACACATGGAATGGAAGAGTGACCTTGGGCTAAACAGTTCACCCAAACACACTCCTAAATGGATAAAGAGAGCTCAAAGACGTCCTACATTTATGCCCCCTTTTTACTCATTCTCAGTCTTTCTGTTTGTCATCTGTTGAATCCCTCTCTTCATCTCATTTCTATCGATCCGTGATCTGAAGTGCAAGTGTCATAAGTGAAAATTGCACGAGGCCAGTAAGAGTCTAAACACACACAGCATTTAGCTTCTTAATTCAAAGCAATAAATGTGCTTTTGTGTTAAGACTGTCATAAAAGGATAAGCTTCTGCTCACGAGTACCACACACGCAAACACACCCACTGACACACAAGTACACTCGCGCCCACACAACAGGCTGCAGCAGCTTTCCAAGGTTGTGATTTGTACTTTTTGAGAGCAGAGACTAGCTTTGTGGTGCTGTCCAAGGTCCTGACCAGCTGATGTAGCACATGAGCTGTCCAGAGTTCTGAAACCTGCTTTGGCTTCTACATGCTGCGCAGTGGCAGGGAACTTGTTTACTCAAGAAATAATGCTGGTTTTCAATTGAATTTTACTCTGTCAAAAATGTGAGGTTTTTTAATAAGCACATTTTTAAAAACAATCACAGCAAGTGCAGTTAGTTGCAATATGAATTGTCCTACAATTATGATTTTTTTTTTTTTACCATTGCAAGTAGAGAAGTTATATTATATGTATATGTGTGTATATATATATATATATATATATATATATATATATATATATATATAGTGACAGTGATAGTGACATATATATATACATACATACATACACATACATACACATTGTATATATATATATATATATATATATATATATATATATATATATATATATATATATATAAGGGCAAGGGTATTCTATATATAATATACAGCTGAGTGAGGGACAGAATTTCCAAGGTAAAGCCTTAGTCATGATGCTGGTGGCAGACCCACCGTTTAATGTGATTTCTCCGACTTCTCCGTACTTAGCAATGTGGGACACAGTTCAAACGAAGAGCTCAGACAGAATATATCGGGGAAGCTGTGTGTGTGTGTGTGTGTGTGTGTGTGTGTGTGTGTGTGTGTGTGTGTGTGTGTGTGTGTGTGTGTGTGTGTGAGTGTGTGTGTGTGTGTGTGTGTGTGTGTGTGTGTGTGTTACTGTGCATATGAGAAAGAGAGCAGGCTGGCTGATGAAGTTTGTGTGCACGCGGAGCCGATGTGTTTGTACATGCTCGTGTGTGTGTGCGCACACGCTCATACTAAGTTGGGCGTAACGATGGATTCAAAGGGAGCCTTTGAAGTATTTTGATGTTCCCTGGCTGCTCTCTTGCCAGTTTCCTAAATAGGTCAGAGACTCTGCTCCCTGCCTTCTGCACCATGCTAGCATTGCTGCAGCCTGCTAGAAAGAGTCAGAGAGGGCAAGAAAAGGAAAACAATTTACTTAACTTTACAAGGCCCATTTTAACCAAGTATCTAAATGTCCGAGTAGATTTTAATTTGTAGACTTTTGATTCCATGCCAGTGTTTGTGTTTGCACGATGCTTGGCAGGTGTACCTTTACGGCCTCGAAGTTGTGTACATTTAGTCAGAGACCTAATGAGCAAAGACAGAAAGGTAGACTAATATAAAGAGCAGGAGAAAGAAAGAAAAACTGAACTAGAGCAGCAGGTAGAGAGAGAAAGAACAGGTTCGAACAAGAAAAAGAGAAGGGGGGCCGAGAAAAAGAGAGGTGCTGATAAGAGGGCTGGCATAGATAGAGCAAGGGAGACATAGAATGAGGGAGAGGTATGTGAGTGCTGGTGTGGTCCTGCAGGCCATCTGTCTGTGTTGCTGTGTGAGTTCTGGCTTCGTGCTGCTGGTCCCATGTAGGCCAGTCATTTGCATCTTCCAGCCTGCTGATTAATTTGGTATCTGGAGAAAGCCTTCTCTCAAACATATCAACTCACTCATGCCCATTTCAGTGCTTGTGTGTGTATGGTCTGTGTGTGTATGTGTACTCATGTCTGCGTGTGTGGCTCTTAAATCTGTGTTTGGAGGAGGTCTTGTTTCAGCCTCCACAGGTGCCAGGGTGAGTCCAGCAGAGAGCCAGAGAGTTGTGCGCCAACCCGACATGGCGGCTACCTTGTGGGGCAGTTAAAAGATATCAGGGTGGTCTAAACTTAGAATAGCATCCATTTGTCCTCCTTTTCCCTTTCTCTCTTCGCATCTATATACAATTTTAAGAGGCATACATTTGCACATACACAGACACACATGTAAGAATGCAAACACCTTCTGCTCAGCATTCCCAGGGACCCTGTTAGCGCCTCCTCTTCTCATCCTTGCAATAGGAGGAATAAATCAGAGTGAGTGAAGTGCTTGTTTTAGTTGCCAGTGGTGGCATGTCCAACCCTTCAGGGGGGTGGTGTGATTTATTGTCGAGTGGCACAAAACGAAAATGTTCTGCCATGGGAACAGGACAGACACCCCCATGGAATGCTATTTGCCTTCTGTTGGGCTGGACCATGTTAGCAAATAAAGAAGAACCCATCCCCTCCTCACTCCAACACAGACATAAAGCCCCCTTTTTCTTGGCTGAAATACTGGGGACAAGCCAGAGGAAATCAGAGTGGGAGGCTGGTGTTTGAAGGGAGGGAAGTATTTCTGTGTTACCAAAAGCCATATCCCCATTTCCCTCTGCTCCACCCTGTTTATCGGTGGCCCACAGCCCTAAAAAAAAGAGTCGCTAACTTCTCTCTGATCCTCCCCTCCTTTCCTTCATTGCCCCCCCACCCAGCACGAGGTCTGGACTCAACCAGAAACCCTCGGCCTCCCTCTGGGCTTTTGTGATCTCCTCTGTGTCCCCGCCGTGGATAAAAGTTGTCTTACATCCTCACAGATGTTAGGCCAATTTTCCAACACTCAAGGCCCCCACACAGATGCACAGGTTTGTGTCACAGTCAAAGGAACCGTCACCCACACACCCACCGCATCCGCATAACACATGCAGATCAGTGCACACATAACTAATGTGTGGCGGGGCTGCATATCAAAGTCTTTATGCATCCCTACAGACCCTGAACATCATTACAAAGCCACAGTCTCACATGCACCCACATTCACTCGTTCTCCCTTTGACAGACACACGAGATGCTTTTTTTTTTTTGCTGGCAATGTTATCTGGTAATACTTTTTTATTTTGCTTTGTTTTTTTTGTTGTTGTTGTTGTTATGCAGAAAGTTTCTGCAGAATAACCACAAGATTAAATGGAACTAACTCAAAGCCAGACAGATGCCCTATCACATTTGAAGTATCGCCACCTGCTGTGTTTTGAAAAATGAGCGGCTATATTTGAAGCATGAGCATCGGGTCTGCTACTCTCCACTGTTTATCTTAGTTGACTTCCAATGGGGGATTGTAATGCGTGTGTCAGTTGGCACACTAATAGAGATGTGTGAGGTTAAAACTATTGTATAGATCAATGCCGGGGATCTGTGCTCCACTATTATAGGCCTGTCACCTTCCTTCAGGGATTATACAGGTTTTAAATGGAAGAGCGGCTTCTTACAATACAATACGGAGGGGTTTTAATCTAGACAAACAACACCTTTATATGAGCTATTATAAGAGACTGTCATCCGCAGATGTCACTTCTTGTAGAACAGAGTGTAGGGATGCTCGGAGAAGGCCTGCCATAGACCGAAGAGGATTAGTCAGAGTGAATCTACCTGGAAAATGTTAATGTGGTAAACCAAATGAAACTGTCTGAGCCTGAAATAAGACCTCCGTATTGGCAGAGTTGAGAAGGTTACTTTCAAAATGTCATCTGTATCAGAATAGAGATTTCCCGCTAAAGATTGCATGGGTGGCATGACATTTTGTGTCTTTTAAGTGCCATTCCAATCCTTATAATATCCCAGCTATAATTTTCAGCTATGCCAGTGGTGTGACTCAAGAGACAGAAATTTTGCCTTGGCAGTCGTTCCACTGCTTTCCAGACTGAAATAAACTATGGGCTGGATTTCCTTGAAAGTTGTACCTATATCCATTATGCCCATGGGGATGAATCCTCTGTTTCCATGTGGCTTTTGAGAGAAATTGGTTACTAGTCAAAAGAATGGTTTGGATTAAATCAGTTTTTACAGCTGATTGATGTTAATTTGGGGATATACAATGTATGATATAAACAGTATACCTGCTAAACATCAACATATTAGCATGTGAGCACGTGAGCATGCTGATGTTAGCAGTTGGCCCAAATTGCAGCACACAGCTGTTTTTTTTGTGATCAGTTCTTCATTAGTATTTTATCATGTTTGAATGTGGATGGAGTCACAAATTAATACAACATGGATAGAGAAGATGAACATTATCTCAAATGTCTGTGTTAAATGTCACAAAATGGACAGGTGGTCAAAATCCAAACAAACAGAAAGTAAATCCAATAAATAGGAAGAGCAACCACCCCACTCACCCATGACCTTATGGACAATTATATTAATGATTTGTATTGTATTAATTGCTTGTTTCCAGTGTGAAATATACACAGCATAGTCTAAAACGTCAAGCAGCCCATCTCTGTATATTGATGGATTGAGAAGCTTTCTATTTACAATCTATGTCATTTAGCCGCTGTAAGGCCAACTAGCCAGAGCTGTCGCTAGTTAGCACAGAATTCATTAACCCATATTTAATTGCAAATAGACCAAATACAACTTGTCAAGTATTGAAACTGAGACATTTTATTGTTTTATGAAAAAAAAAAAAAATCCTTATTTCTAATTTAATGGCAGTAACACGTC
The DNA here is from genome assembly GCF_022577435.1 of Embiotoca jacksoni. Lineage (NCBI taxonomy): Eukaryota > Metazoa > Chordata > Actinopteri > Embiotocidae > Embiotoca > Embiotoca jacksoni. The sequence goes on from NW_027185403.1 coordinate 15,804,709, forward strand.
TCAAAAAAGTTGGGACTGGTGCATGTTCACCACTGTTTTGCATCACTTCTTTTTACAACACTCTGTAAAAGTTTGGGAACTAAAGAGACCTGTTGCTGGAATTTTCAATTGAAAAGTTGTCCCATTTTTGCTTTATATACGATTTCAGCTGCTCAACAGTTTGAGGTCTCCTTTGGTGTATTTTTCATTTCATGATGCTCAAAATTTTTGTAAAAGATGACAGGTCTGGAATGCAGGCAGGCCAGTTTAGCACCTGGACTTTTCTACTAGAGAGCCATGCAGTTGAAATATGTGCAGAATGGGGTTTGGCATTGTTTTGCTGAAATAAGCAAGACCTTCATTGAAAGAGACGACGTTGTCTGGCGTATGTCGCTCCAAAACCTGTATATATCAATCAACATGAATGGTTCCTTCGAATATGTGTCGGTTACACAGGCCATGTGTACAAATGCATCTCTGTACCGTCACAGATGCTACCATTTCAACTGAGTGCTGATAACAAGCTGGATCGTCATCCAATATTGGTTTTCTTCTCTATCCCTCGTGTACAAATATTTCTCCAGATTCTCTCAATCTTTAAATTATATTATGAACCGTAGATGATGGTATCCACAAATTCTTTAAAATTTTACATTGAGGAACATTATTCAATGATTCTTGCTCTATTTTCCCATGCGGTCTTTCACAGAGTGATGAACCTCTCACCATATTCACTGCTGAGAGACTCTGCCTCTCTGAAATGTTCTTTTTATACTCAACAATGTTACTGATTTGTTGCCAATTAACCTAATTAGTTGTAAGATGTTCCACCAGATTTACACAACTTTTCCTGTTGTAACAGTTGTTGCCCCTGTCCCAACTTTTTTGAGACATGTTGCTGCAATCAAAAAAATAAATTAAATTAAATTTAAAAAAAAAAATTCTCAGTTTCAACACTTGATATGTTGTCTTTGGTCTATTTTCAATTAAATATGGGTTTATGAGATTTGCAAATCGTTGCATTTGGTTTTTATTGACATTTTATACAGCGTCCCAACTTTTTCGGAAACAGGGTTGTATTTGAATGTTTTCTCTTCTTACATAATCAAATGTATTTGTTTGAAGTATAATTTAATCACTGAAGGGATTATAATAAGTCTGCTTCAAGATTTCAGGACTTTAAACTGAGGCCATCTTAGAGGATGCCTAAAATCATCAATGAGACACAACTTTAAAATGCAATTGTCCTTTTTTTCACTGATAAAAACATCCTCACGTGCCTCAGTACTTAAACTTAGAGATGGATGGAAATTCAATCAGAATGAACATCAGACATTTTCTGAAAAAAGAAAATTATTTTTATGGGTCAGACATTTAACCTCCATAATAACAAAAACCAAAAAAAAAAGGTTCCTTCGATTTAAAGATTTAAATATTTTTTCATTCCTCGCTCAAAGCCATTCTTGACAACTCGAGTGGCTTTACAGAGGTGAAGAACAGTTTCCTTTAACCCTGAGGCAAGGTGATTGTATTTGTTTGCTTCTGTGTCTATGTATGCGTGTCTGTGTGCGTGTTCCTGTGCACATTTGCGTGGCAGATGCATGTTTTTTTTTTGTCAGAAATAGCTTTCTGACCTTTCCGTGAAGTTTTTCCTTCTCTTTTGTGCTGTCAGCCATATCCTCCTCTCCCAAATCGATGGATGTTACTTGTGCTCTCTTCCCAACAGCAGCACATGGCTGACGTTATGCATTAGTTATGTTTGATAATGATTACTATCTCAATCTAACCCTCCTGCCTCCCCACTTTCCCTTGCCCTCTCGCCTCTCTGTCTTTGTGAATTTATTCATAGAGAGACATAGCAAATTAACCAAAACCAAATGGCTATGGCAAATGCCTCCGAGTAGGATAACAAGTTGAGGGAGAAAACACACCAAACGCAGCAGTCTTCATTTACATTTTCATTTAATTTTCCTTTGGCCTGTAGCGCTGTGTACAGAATCAATCTTTCTAACTCCATTTCCAATATATTACTGAGAGACAGCAGGAAGAGGAGGGGGGGGGCTATTGATTGACTGAGTGTTCATTGTGTCTTCTCACAAAGTGCACACTTCATAAGAACAGCAATGAAATTGCTGTTTGTTTCCTTTTTGTGTGTCTTCATTTTATGTGAAAGAGTAATAATGGTTGTTTGATATGGTTGAGGTGTGACAGTTGATACACATCTTTCTCTCGGTCTGCACAACACATCTTCTCTTGTTTTGTCTTGACCCACTAATCACTGATTCTTACAAAAGAGGTACCGCTTTTGTGTTTCCATCAAGTCACTCAAAGGAGAAATTAACAAGATTTTTTTTATATCACACCAATACTGCCGAGTAATCGAATGTTTCTACTCAAGTGCTTTTTCCATTGTAGTTTACTCTCAACCGCAGCACAGTGATGGAGACAGAACATTCTACTTTCTTTTCGATGCCTTCAGCAACAAAGTTTTGGACACAAAATCTGCAGGATCTGGAACTGACCGTACATTAACTCTCTTCCCTGAATAATGATTGTCCAATCACAGCTTAGCAACTGTAACTAGGCATGACAGATCTGTCAAGCTTAGGAATTCTCTGTATGTGCATAACAGTGATCTTCCTGCATTATCTTTCTGTGGACGGCATATGTGCCAAGGACTGTAGCAGTAACTGAAGGGGCTTAGTGAATGGATATTTCTAAAACTAATATTTGAAAATCTAAATTATTGTATTGTGCAGGTAAATAGCAAGCGATAATCTCAAGCATTTTAGGAAGGCTGACATGTTCTGGTTTAACTTGTTCTATAAATTCTAGGTATACCAGCAAAATTACAGAGAATAACAACAATAAAAGATTATGAATATTAGATAATCCTAAATGTAAATGTGCAGAAGATGCACATACTCGTGTTATGTTTGATGTATGGTTGATTACATTGTAGTGAATGTATGCTATATTGTGGAAAGTAGAATAAATAGGCTCAAGAGACTGTTGAGGATGCAGCAGAAGGATGTTTACTGCGCTGAAAAAAAACCTTATCTGAGCTCTAGCACTAGATGGTTCAGATTTTATGGACCCAACTTGTTTTTCTATTAACGTGCCAGGCAAACACAAGGCAAAGCGGAGGCAAACACAGTGGTGTCGTCACAGAACTCATTAAAGAAAATTGTATTTAATCTACCACTGCCCAAATAGGAGGATATATACATATACAGTATATTAAATATTTACTGTGGCACTAAATAATTTGAATGAGTTGCCCTACTTTGGTTTATGTAACGAATATTGTTCCAAAAGTTAACATTTTGACTCAAAGTGTGATGTTAAAATACAATTCTATTAACAAGCTGTCAGGTTCATTTGCCTTCAGCCATCACTGGCAGCTTTGCAATTCACTGCTGCCACTTGTGTTTGTTGCTGGCGTTTGAGGTTGAAAACCTGCTGATGGAAATGTTGACACTCATTCACACCTCCAGCTGGAAAGGTAGGCAAATGTGCCCCAGGACAAGTCCCGCGTATACTTGCAGTCTCTAGATTCCAGTGATTTTCAGTGAAGAGCAGATACTCCTAATGGAGGTGTATATTAGGCAGCCAGCTGTCTGTTAGTGCAGCTCTGTGATTGATGGGAGGAGACATGCGCCATTTACTGGCCAAGCTGGAACTTGAGGGAATCTCCATCTTCTCTTTCAAAGCAGTCACAAGATGCCTCACAGAGAAAATTGGCCTATTTCCATTGGGGTAAGATCCGTTACATTCAGCGCCAGTCACACAGACATACAAACAAGCACACAGAGTGTTTGTTTACACACACATGTACACGTAAACGTACCAGTGCACTCACACATGGACAGTAAATGAGAACCCACACAAGGTCACACAATTTGCCCGAGTACATAAATTGTTATTTCCTTCTACATACAATACAGTTTGTGATATCTCGTGATAGGATCCAACCATAACTGCAGACACATTCACACACAAATAGGAGCACAAACACCTTTTTGTAATTCCATCTGTCTCAGGTGACAGCTCCTCAAATAAATGTGTTGTAGATGCCTGTCAGTCAGAAGTTGGTAAAATGCCACCCACTTAAGCATTCCCATTTTTATATTTGATTTTCCATCGTTTGTCCCCACCTCCTGTAAAGGAGAAGCAGACAGCCAATGGATAAAAGGAATTTCCATAATTTCTGTGTCCACAAAAGTCAGCTTAATTTCAGAATCAATTTTGCCATGTCAGACTAAAGACTACTAATGTCAAATCCATATGTGATTGTGTACTTCAGTTAAATTCCGTTTTATTTAAAGTATAAAATCACATTGGTAGAAGGTCCCAAAACACTTTACAATAACAAAACGTAAAAAATAAAATACTACAGCAACCAAATAAGATTATAAACAACCACATTAAAAAAAAGTGTTAAAATAATGTCGCAACCGAGGCCTATAGCAGCATAACTAAGAGATGGTTCAGGGTCACTGGAGACATCGTGAACTATAAGCTTTATCAAAAAAGGTTTTACCCCTCACATATTAAAAGTAGAGAGAGTGTCTGACTCCTAAACCCAAACTGAGACCTGGTTCCACTGAAGAGCACCATGAAAGCTGAAGGCTCTGGGAACCACAAGTAAGCCTGCAGTCTGAGAGCGAAGCGTTCTATTGGGATAATATGGTACTACGAGGTCTTTAAGATATAAGGGAGCCTGGTCATTCAGAGCTTTGTATGGAAATAGATGGATTTTAAATTATATTCTTGATTTTACAGGAAGCCAATGAAGAGAAGATAATATGGGAGAAATATGATTTATCTTGCTGGATCTGGTCAGTACTCTCACAGCAGCATTTTGGATCAACAGGAGACTTTTCAGAGAGTTATTGGGACATCCTGAAAATACAATAAGAAAATACAATAGTCCAGTCTGAAAGTGAAAAATGCACGGATTAATTTTTCAGCATTGCGCTGAGGGAGGATGTTCCTGATTTTGACAATATTGCGCAGATGAAAGGCAGCAGTCCGAGAGACTTGCTTTATGTGTGAGATAAAGGACAAATCCGTTAACTGTACATTATGACAAAGAGGGAACGCTTTCACATTTAATGACAACACAAGTCAATGACGAAGCGCTTACAGTATATCTGACCAATTCATAATGATTACAAACAAGCGTTTGCTACAAGGCACGATCTCGATCATTTCCCATCCGATCTAAAATGTCCTAAAGGGAAAATGCAGCACTACTGTCTTTTAGAACAAACAGTCTCTTAAGTTTGCAGCTACACAACAATAGCTGTCAGTGTGTCAGTTAATTGAATCACCACCCTGTTCTCTAATATGTCTGCTGTCCTGTGCTTTAACCAGAGTAAGTTTGTCTCTGTGACTGACACACAGCACGCTGTCATCCACCCATTCATCAGGCCCTTGCGAACACAATGGGCTGTTTGGAGTCAGGCCTGCCATCCTTGCCAGTCCAGGGGGACATGGGAGCCAAAGACAGATGCTGTCTCATCTCTGCTAATTTGATTTCTGGTGTGTGCCTGTTGCAGCTACATGGACTGCACATTAATTGAGATCATGCAAATAAGACAGTGCTTAATTTACTTAATTATAGTTTTTTTCCCTGACAGTATTTTTTGTTTCATCCCTCCCTCTCAGGTCAGTCAAATGGATGTGTCATCTTGGCTTTCCATTAATCAGCATCCTCTTTGAGTATGTTTGTAGTCGTTGAAGACAGTGTTTGATAATGTTTTTTTTTTAATTATTATTATTATTTTAATGTAATTGGTACGTGGAACTGACTGAAAACACTTTTTGGCACGTTTCCCGTTTTTAACAGTCGCAGCTTCTGTTTGTACGGCATGAAGATAAAGTAAGAGGAGTGGATGTTAACACAGTAATTTACCTTTGATAGACACGCTCTACTGTTAGTGCCCGCCTTGGCAGCATATTTAATATGACAGGACAATAGAACACAAGAGTAGAGACAGTGTTTCCCACTGTTATCAATATAAGGGACACATGGGTCTTTTGTCTCAAGAGCCATATCAATGAATTGTGACATGAGTCTAACTGGCCTGGTTTCTGATCCTATAACATCTCAGATTGCATATGTGAACAACCACCTGACAGAAACTGATTTTATAAAAGGTAGATTGTTACTCAGTTGTGATTTAATTTGTTGCTAGTGAGTGCACTAATCGTTAATGTTAATTCATCTGTTTTACACACAATAATGCTTTACACATCAGTTATAATCGCCTTCAAAGCATATATGAAATGCAATTTGGGTTGCCAGAGTGTTATCCTGTGAAGCCTTTATACACATTCTGCATATATATACTTTTTTTTACAAAGTTAGAACCCACACCTTACGCATATAGAGGATATAAAGACACCAAATGAATCCTTCTTAGAAATGTGATCGCACAACCTGGTAGCTCAAAAGGTCATTTCATTTACACGTTTGAAACATTCTCCGTGCGTTCATCTGACAGACTCAACAGGTACATGTTCACTCTGTTTCAGGGGCTGGAGGTTCGGAGGAAGCTTGTCTCCTGGTAAACTCAAAGTGGATTGATTTTGTATCTAGTGAGTTATTCAGGAATTCAGGAATCTGCTGATTTCATTAAGAGCTTGAAGTTGTTTGAACTCCACAGTTTTATTGTAACAGGACTTCTGAGGAAAATGTTGAGCTGGCTGTTGGTCAGTAAATTTTTTATACACATAAACTGATGGTGTTTTTAAGCCAAAGTACCTCATTTTCTGTTTTATTCCATGTTAAAAATAGAATATGACATGTTGTGAAGGCTTTGGAGGCTTTTTCATGAACCACTGTTTATATCTGGTTAGCCACTTAATCAAATTGCAATTGTTTTACTTTTGTCGTGACGATCTTTAACTGCAATAATCTACTTTTCAATTATTTTTCTTTTAAACCAGGCTCTGGATGATAAGACAATGAAGGCAGCATATGCTCTTGGAGTTCCTGTTGTTGTTTTGAAATCTCACCCTGGTAGAGTGAGAATAGTGTTTTACCCCGTTTGTTACAGAATGTGCCAAGAAATGGTAATACGGCTGACAAAAGTGTCAAAATAAATTATACATTTCTCCCAGACACACATATCATACCTGAATACATTATCACAACACAATCTGAATATGATTCAGTGTATATTTTTATGCCCGTGTTCAGATTTAGGAGCTGCACAGTATCTGTGTCGAGGAGGCACCTGCGGATAACTGCTATCTATTGCAAACATAATAAAATGAAATAGCAAAGGCTGAACTCTAATCCAGGGGAAAGTTGAGGAATATCAAAAGCAATATCTCACAGATGGCCACAGCTTCCATTCAGAAACATCTGTTTATTGCCCCCCCCCCCCCCCCCCCCCCCCCCTCCTCTCTCTCCTGCACAGTCACTTTCAGGATATCTCCAAAAGAGCTCACCTCACGTCTTGGACAAACATCAGCCGTCTCGTGGGGCTAAAGAAGCTCCCGCTGAATGCCACATATCTGCAATTTACCACAGGTCTAGTTATCTGCAACTGGTGGTAAAAAAGTAATATCAGTCACATCAACAGTCTTGTCAGGTGTTGATGATTTATACTCAAAAGCAGGTTAAAGAACTATTGTCATTTCGGCAGCAATTATACAGCCTGTCATCCGGCCAAGTGTGTAGAATAAACACATAATTTCCCACCTATAGAGCCAGCGTGTCGTGATTGCCCCCTCCCTCTGCCTCTTCCACTTCTTTCCCCTTGAGTGAATCTGATAAAATTAATTGAAAAGAAAAGCAAGTAGCAACCTAAGGCAGTGTTATTGTTATTATTATAATTAGCAAACGTGGCATGGCCCACTGTCTCAGTGGCCTGTTAGCTCACGGGCTAAAGCCTCTAATGAGGTGGCAGTCATGTGGTGTCAGCTCCACTGTGAAAGAGCAGTGTAGACAAAGCGGAATGGGCTCATCATATCTCTGTGGGTGTGTGCGTGCATGTGTGCATTTGTGTGTCTACGCAAATTGGCATATCATGGGTAAAGCGCAAAAGGGGCCCCTGACAGCATTCAGATGCAGTCAAGAATGAACAAGTAGGACACCATGGACCAGGAGCATTTTAGTCAGTTAATGTACCAGCTGGATTTTTACTTCTGTTGCCATGTTTACCCATACACTACTAACAGCATGGTCATACATTACTTCACAATAACGCCTACAAAAAACACCAATTACTGTCCAAGCAAAAGTGAATAATGAACTGTGTAGTCGTTGGAAACAAAGATAATTGTCTAGATCATTACATCATTAGATCATCCAGGCATAAATATCCAAACATGACTGAGCTTTAACCAAGTTACTAAAGATTTATGTCATTAATCTTGTTTTATACTTGTTTTTGGGATCAGAACAGGAAACATGTCACCACTCTGTAGATATAAAAAGCAGTGCTCCACTTTTTGCTCTGATCCGTCTGAACACTTTTCAAAATGTACATCACGCATACAGAATTTTCTCTCAACTCATCAAAACAAAGAGACGTTCTTGTTGTTTGTTTGCCGGTTTGCTCTTGTGTTGCATCACGGAAATATTGATTTGAGCTGTTTGCGCTGAGAACAGAAGAGTCTTTTATTTTGTGAGGCAACATTTTCTGCCATTTCTGACTCTTTCACAGCTCCTGTAGCTCGAACATGGATTTGAAACATGGACCTTGATATCTGCAGTGCATTTACTGTATGAACTTCATTGCACAGTATGTGTCCTAATAACACATTTTCTCGTCACACAGAACAGTAGTGATGGTGGAACAAAAACTATTTCCCCATATCTTGCTAAATAATTGCTGAATGTGCTATTCAAGCAAATGTAAAAGTATTCATAAAGCCAAAAATCGAAACCTAGAATAACAACTTGCCATCGCATCAATATAGATTGAGGCAGTTAATGTTTTCTGATGCTTTTATGTGGGAGTATGGGCCTATTTGTAATTCACAAAAACACCTTTTTTTAATTTACGGTATACAATACATAAATTATATCATTCTTTATTTTATGCTATATTCTATGGTGCTTTTATGCTGCTGTCTGTCGGAAGATGTGCTCTTTCAGTTTTCTCCTTTTCTAATCATTTGTTTGAGAAAATTAACTTTTTTATGGTTAACTGCAGCACAATTCATGGAGACCAAGTTTTTCTGTTTTGCTGTTCTTCCCTCAGATATTGCAGTCTTATAAATATAAAAAAAAAAAAGTATTGGTTTACAACTTATTTGTTTTAATTGTAAATAAGTTTAACCTAAAACAAATGTTAATATGGCAGCTAGTAATATGCTATTAATAAGGCACACATTTAGCTACTTCATTTTTCTTCCATCTTGATTAAATTAAGCTAATGCCTTAACTACGTAGATATTTTGAAAAAAAAAAACCAACAACTATCAAGATGTTCTGTAGGTTCATTAAACTGACATTTTTTTCATTACAGATAACTGAGCCTTCACAAGTTGAAATGTTAGTCTTATTTTTGCTTGGTGACGGAGGGAGATATTAAGCTGTTTCTCCAGGGTGTGAAAAAGTACAACAATGTTACATTATGTATTTAACAAACTGCAATTGGTTTTCCCCTGTTGTGAAGAAAAGTAAATGAGCAAATCATTTCCAGGGAAGAGAATCTCTTACAAAATGCATTATAGAATTGGATGTTAAAATGATTTACTATGCAGAGCCATCTCATATAGCCATTAAATACGGAAAAAGAAAGAAGTTGAATTTGGATGCAACCCCGGGTCCTTCCAACTTCCCCACCGAGATCACAGGCGGCAGTAAAAGAGGACGCAGGCTGTTTCGGCTTGTGCTGAGACTAAGCACTGATGATTCATGGGAGCATGTAGCTGTCAGAGGCCGTGATTGGTGGAGAGTGTTATCAGTCACATGACCAAAACCGAGTCCGTGTGGAGGGTTTTGTATGAAGGTTGCTGCCATACCGAAGTGTTTAGCTCCTCTGAGCCATCAGCTGGGAAATTGCTGAGTAAAAAGAAGTGTGTGTGTGCGAGCACACACACACTGTGAAGTAGAGGGGGCGACTCAATTAAAAACCAGCTGTGCCCTATTCCTCTGTAAGCCCTCCAGCGTTCCTCAGCCCCCTCCTCTCATGTCTTACCCCATCCCCTCCTTCTCTACTTCCCCCTGCCACAAACCCCCTGCTGCTGTGTAAGCTGCCTGTAAGCTTCTCGACTCCTGCTGATGGATCTAATGCTTCCCCTCAAAACACACTGTACACATGTGAATGCGCAGACATGTGCGCACACAAGGACATAAAGAAACATAAAAATAGGCAGTAACACATAGCCTGCCCCTCAAATAAATGCTCATTTGCTCCCCCTCCACCCCTTCTCCCTCTCGCCGTACTTGATGTAATTTAAGCAGACTTGTGTGCCAACCCAAGCCAGCTCCCTTCCTCTTCCACCACTCTCTCCTCCTCCCTGATGTACCTGTTACAGCCTCACATCAGCCAGCTCCCAGTGCAACGGTTTGCACGTGCGGCACTGAGGGCGAGATGAGAGAGAGGAGAAATGGGGAGAGGGGGGGAGCACAAATACAAAGTCATAGCTCTATTTACTAAAAACTCAAACAAGCAGACAGACAGAGGAAAAACAGACTTAAAGAAATGCCCGAAAGCCTGTTAATGTGGTCCTGAATAACCCGTTTTATTTTGTGCATCAAAGGTTAGTGTGAGCACAAATTGGCTAAAGATACAGTCTGCCTAACACCCATTACTCTGAACACGCTTTTGTCTCATTTTGGTTGACTGAAAGCCCAACTGTATGTTTTATTTTATTCTTTTCACTTTGAATAGCTATAATTTATGTTTTATATCACTGCTATGGTGAGAAAAGCCCAGTTAATATAGCTTAATAAGGGTGTATCCAGAGGGCAGCAGTAGTGCTTAGCCAGCTAATCAGCATTAATTCTATAAGTCCAGGTCCTTTAATTAGCTAATTTGCATTTTTCGAATTAATCAAATTGATTATATAATTAACAGTACAATGCATCTTCTTCTCAGTGTTGGCAAGGCACACGTAAAGTATACACCCACGACACAGATACACTCTGTATTGAGGGTTGGCTCTTGAGGATAGCGATATATGTACGGAAGAGAACTCACTGTACAAGGTTAAATAGCACGCCTGACACTGCAGTCTGTAATAGCGGAGATAGCACTGGGAACACAATTCACAACGAGAGTGCTGAGAGGCTCGAGGAACCTCGATCATCGGCTATAAGCATTAGGTTTTGATAGGTTATAATGGCTTGTGCTAATATTGGCTCATGATAGAGAAAGGTCAGCTAACTCATCTACACGTACAGCACCTGACAACTTGCCCGAGGATTATTTTTTCCTCATCTGAGCGAGTCTCGGCAACACGTTTATCTAAGGGTCAGATTTTATGATGATGCATCACTTTTAGAGATGGTGGTTTCTAATTGGCATTAGGCGAAAGGGCGGGATAGAAGACAAGGTAAATAAGAAAAGAGACCTAACTCATTGTTTCTTAACCTCATGAGAAACCCTCTTTTGAGTTCCAGAATTGCCTTTTAAAAGTGCAGAATGCTATAGTCAACAATTTAAACATTTATTACAAGTCTGTTGGATTATACTGGCCGACAGTCCATGGCTTCTTATCTTTCTCTGCTGATAATGGGAGACTCTTCTGGACACACTGCTTTTGAAGAGGAGGGGGAATTAGACAGATTTTCATATACATAGCTAATTAGACTCAAATGTTACATACAATTAGTGTTTCTTTTTAGCTCTTTCACAACAAATTGCTCGAATTAGCATTTCTGCAGGTTTGTTTTGTGCTTCTTCAACAGGTGTTTGATTAATTGCTTGAATCCATTGTTATTGGTTTTTGTGTCACGTGTGGATTGTGAGCATTGTTGTCGACTGGAGTGTGTACTCTTTGTGTGTGTGTGTACTTGCACAACTATCTTTGTGAGGACCATGTATGAGTTTTAGACAATCTCAGAATTGGTTTTAAGTTCAGGTTAGGGTTAGGGTGCGGGTAAGGGATGGGATTTGGTCTGTATTTGTTATGCTAAAGTTGAATGTCAATGAATGCCCTCACAAACATAGCCATAAAAACACATGTGCGCGTTTTCTTGTAAACACCCACCTCTAGTCCTTCTGGGGGCCAAAATTCAATCCTAATGAGGCAAAACATAATTTCTAAAATCCTGGTTAGGTTTAGGGGGAAGTCAATACACTGTCCTAAGAAGTGTGCGTGTGTGTATTATATATATATATATATATATATATATATATATATATATATATATATATATGTGTGTGTGTGTGTGTGTGTGTAAGAGAGTGAGCGAGAGAGAGCAGCTCACCCACAGAGATCAGATTAGGGAGGGGCTAACCGGAGAGAGAGGAGCAAAAATCAGCTTTTGAAATCAGGTTTTAAGTAGCATTTCATATTAACATATTATAGCACCCTCCCCGCAATCCCCCATGGAACCTTCCCCCAGGTTAAGAACTGCAGTCAGAACTCATTAACAAGAGAACCTCTTCATTGTTTGATTTGTAGGAGAAAACCAATTTGCTTAACACTGGCAGAACAGAGTCAAAGAGAGGATGGAGGATTGCCACAACTGATCCTACTTTATGGCAGGAGGTGGCCCATCGGCGGTCTGTAAGCAGGAGCTGGCGGCTGTCTTCGGAGGTTGATTTAAAACCGATGAGCAAAATGGTAGTGAGCCACCCATGGTTGCAGCTTCTGCGTGATCTAATCTGGGTTTGTTCACAGGCCAGTCTCCACATCTCATTGGCTAAATGTTGGCCTGTCATAGGACATATTAAGGCTAATCTCTAGGTGTCTCCATATGCAAGGATTTAAGTGCACATGGATAGAAAGGGCAGATTTAATTTGGCTGACATCATTTACTTTTAAGTCCCCACTAACAGTCTCTGTATATTTGTTATTATATTAATCCCCTCATGATTTGTGGAATAAAGTTTAAGCAGTGCTACTTTGTCAACAAGCTGGTGTCTATGTCACTGTATTGATGGATGTTATTCAGCTCATTATCTTTAAGGAAACAAAACTCCACAACGGACAGTTTGGGGTAGCTGTAAAGCTCTGGACAAGCTGCACCTGCATTATTAAGAATGGCAACGATGAGCCCAAGTCAAAACTGTTTTATTATATTTATTTATTTATTTTTTTACTTGGGGACTATAAAATGGTTCAGTTCACCACTCTACCCTCATCTGCATTTTTCATCTCATACTGCACCTGTGTTACCCACTAGAGATCCAATGATGCTCTCCTCTTTCCTTTCACCCTTCACTCTGGATTTAACCACGCCATCTGTGAATTCAAATCAATTTGAGGTTTGGAGATTTTACTTATCCCATAAGCTGACATCCTTATTTGTCTCTATCACTATATCAATAGCATGTAGGGTTACGGATTGCTGGGGCAAAATATGAAATGAAAGAGTAAGGAAAATAAATATATAGAGACAAAAGTGGGAGGTGTATGTCCCCTGCCAATCCCCAGTTATGCATAAAAATGCCTCTGAAATGAAATCTTTATCAAAAGAGCCACAAGGTTCTCCTTACAAGGTGTTTTCAAATAAGCAGGCGTTATTATCATACCTCCATTGGGAAATATGCATTTACAGCTTGGAGAGTGTGAGGCAATAGGGTAACTGTTAACAATGTTTTCCCTAGTTATGGTGCGTAATTGCATGCTTCTGTTATTGCACCTTTCTACTGCTGCTAATACAGAGAAAGCCCATTAGGATGTGTGCTAATGTGAACAGTACCCTGCAGTGCAGTGGGTGCACTGTTTAAAAAGAAATGCTTGAGGACCACTGTAATGAGCAGGAGGCCATAGAGGGAGGGAAATGACACCCAAAGCAGGCATGCTCAAGCTATGAAAAATACAGTAAAATTCACGTTTGCCTGTTATAAATACACGTGGCAGTGTTGCTGCAGTTTATTTGACAAAGTAAAAATGACCTTTTTATTTTTCTTAAATCATACAATTAATCATGTATTAATATGATGGTTTCTCAGCGTGATAACACGGTAGTAGCTACATATTTTAGATAACGTTTTACCAAATGATATGTTTAAGTAATGATAATATAATCACATCTACTCAGTCATTTCCATTTGATCACATCATAGTTAAACATTTGGGACTCTAAATGTTTAATCGCGTTTACTGCTGATCCCTGCATGTCCTCTTGCAGGGATGCAGCTGCAGTCAACAGCGCACAGTGGATTACTCTCCACATGCGCTGATAATGACCATTGACTTGACTCGGCCGTGAACGCGCGCTCCGCGAGCCTCGGTCATTCCTCTATATACTGTGTGTGGATGGTCGCTCCCAGGGTGCCGCTGCGCGCAGCCTTTAGCCTACCGATCGACCGTTGCTCGTATTCAGAGCATGCCCGCCTGCCCGCGGTTTCTCCGGTCCGAAGAGAAGCAACGGAAGACGTGCCGTGTGCGCACAGCCGCGTTCGTCCGGTGTTTGGTCCAGCTTTTGCCAGTCAGCACTGTTCCCTATAGCGATCACCACCGCGGAATGGATTGTTCCGTTTGATTCCACAATTTGGTGAGATGTTGAACTGGAGGCTCCTAGCCTGCCCTCTCCATCAGATCACCCCCCGTCCTCTCATCTCACTCTGCACGCAATAGCGGCTTGTCAGGAGAGACAGTGCAAAGCAAAGTATGCAATAAACAAGTGTCAAGAAGCTGCGGGCTGTTCCATTGGAGGGAAGGAAAAGTTCAAGTTGGAGAAGGAGGATTATGCAGTGAGTGCTGCGCATTGCTGTAAACAGGTACGTGGTATTTTGAAATGTATTTCTATGGAAACGATGCTTACGCGCTGCTGTTGTTGACACACCAGCCTGTGGGACCACAAAAAGCACATGTGCACGCGATCAGTTCTTGTGGCAAGTGTAGGACGGGGTGGGCAGCGCGGAGCGATGACATTGAGGTGCCTTTTATCGGAATAACATGTGTGGTCCTCATGTGAGCCCGCACTTGACTGGCATTGGTCACAGATGTCTCCCTCCGCGCGTCTGCAGTGTCGTTTCTGTTCCATTTGTCGAGCAGACGAGTTTAATTGCATCGCTACATGGACTTTGTGGTTGGAGAGACATTGCAATTCTCCGCGGCATGCCACGAGAGCCTAAATCAGAAACTGTGCGGCTTCTCTCTCAATCTGAAGGGTCAAGGTGGACTGTTGAGACCTGTAGTGATGAGGGGCAGGAGCTCATCTAGTCCCTGTCCGAAGCGGTTATGCGCTGCAGCAGCGCAGCATCCTCATCGCATTGCTCCCCATGTATACGTGCGTGAAGTAGTGCGTGAGTGTCCTTCGAAAAACACGCTTTCACTAACTCATGACAATAACGGAGTTGCTGGTGGGCTTCAATTCGCAGCTTGACCTGTCATTACCGCGCGTCTCCTCTCCTCTGCACGGACACAACTCTGCGGCGAATCTGCCTGGACACGGATGCTGCCGCGTATTGCTGCCTCTCATCTCTTTTGCAGCATCGATTGCTATACTGCTCTTTATATTTTATTTGTACTTATTAGTATTTCTCCCACTTGCATCCCATGTACTGAATTATAAATAATGCAGGGTATTATGGGTTGTGGAGGGCAGAATCAGAGGTCAAAGCAGTGTAGGTGTGCTTGTGCTGTGCAGAGATTAATATATTTCCTCTGCTGCCATGATCTGTGGTTTTTGGTGACACAGAAAAGCTGAAAGCCACGGCCCAGCTGGCCCGCCTCAAGCTGCAGTGGAACATAACACTGCAGGACACTGTTCGCTCAGGAATGAATATTCATTGAGCACAAGTGAGGCTGTTAGTTAAGGATCTAATGCCCAATGCATGTGTAAAGTTTAAGAGTGCACTGGAGAAACTTTTGGAGTCAGTTGTGCACCAAGTAGGGTGTCGAGTGCGACGAGGCCCACACACCAGCTGTAGACCCGAGAGCCTGGCAGTCATCAGCACCTCATGACTTGAAAACACACACAGACACACAGATGCCCTGAGGATCTTGATGATGAGGCGCACTGCTGTGAATCACACTTCAATCTAACCGGTACAGTTTCTCTCTGTGGCCCTTCTCTCTCCTCCTCCACCTTTAGCTCTCTTCAAGCCTGCCCGTGTCTCTGTGATCTCCAACACTCTTTGATCTCTCTCCCGCTTTCCATCTCTCCGTCTTGAGCTTTTGACAGGAGCATATAAATCAAAAAGGAAGTAAAGCCCTCAGATTTGCGTGCAGTCATGACTGACACGCTGTCAAGTACATGCATGAACACGCACGCGTGTTGTACTTAACCCATATGTCTGTTTTACTCACACTGACAGACCACAAACTCACCTGTCTACCACAGTCTTAAGCCTGCCAAGTGTAATCATTATGACCAGTGAGTTGTTTGTGTCTGCATACGTGTAGAAAGCCTCAGTCTTAAGTACTAATAGGAGCTCAAACTGAATAGCAGCAGGCCGTGTCAAGCACAATCTCCAGACAATCCCTCAGGGTGTCCTATTTGGCATGGCTACACAGGCACACTTACACAATTGGCCTGAGATGTTTAGACTTGAATCAAGGGTCTGAGCACTACAGCTTCTCTGAGTCCATGTCCTTGATGGACCTTCACGACTAATCGCACAGATTAAGTCAATGTGGTTACTGTGGTGATATACAGTTGATTTACTTCTAAATGCAAACTTTTACTTGCATGAATGATATTTGCTAATTCACACATGAATATGATTAGGGAGTGACTAGCTTTCTGTTAATCTATCTCGTTCTTCTCTCTCTCTTCCTCTATGTGGGTTACATATTTATACATTTTACTGCAACACCTGTGAGGCCTGCAAAGAGGAGCATCAATCTTCATTAGACTGAAATGAGGCTGGCCTTGTTGAATAAATGACTAGCATTGAGAATGTGTGTGTGTGTGTGTGTGTGTGTGTGTGTGTGTGTGTGTGTGTGTGTGTGTGTGTGTGTGTGTGTGTGTGTGTGTGCATACCCGTGTGCGTGTGTTGAGCTCCGTGGCCCGCTCTGACCAGGCTGACAGATGACTGCAGTGATTTCCAGGGTTCAGCAGATTAGGGGATTAAAGCCTGAAGGCTTCACACAATAACCCTAATGCATACACACGCCCACAAGCACACGCGCATCAAGCAAACACACACTCGCATTTGGGGCTGCCGAGCCTGTTCAGAGGTCAGCGATGTCCAGTGTGACCCTCACGCTGTGTGCTTGCCCTGCGCTTTTGCACGGCTGTCCACATTCACAGATGGAAATCAGCATCAGAAAACCTCAAGGGGTCCAATTTCACTAATTCCATTTACACCCGTACCGGCTCAACCCGTATTGGTACAGAGAGCCCGGTTAATACATTTTGTCCTTCTCAAACAATTCAGAACCCACTCAGTGTTGGAAAATGAACCACCGTAGTGGGTTGAATGCTTGTGACTAGGCCAGTGAAATTGTGTTGCCGATTAAAGGCAGAAGTCCCTTTCAAACACAAACTGGGCACCACTGTGCTCATTGTTTTAAATCATGTCAACTACAACTACATTGCACCACGTTAATTGATGTCATAACAAAACAAAAAAAACAAAAAAACTGCTCACATGTCTCTCAGGTATAATTACCTGAGTGCAGTAAAGTGCCTCTTGTTTCAAGGCTTTGTATGATTTAATGTGTTGACTGGTTTGCTTTTGGAAAAAAGCTATTTGCTGCACGTGGTTAACATTTTTTTTTCTTTACCAGGACATTTCAACGGAGTGTGAAATGCTAAGCACTGTTGCTACTGACAGCACAGTCATAAGCAACATTAGCAAGTTTTAAAATACTTTAAATGTAGATTTTGTCTTGGGGCCAACTTTACTTTCTTTTATTTGTCCATAAAGTTGCTAGAAAGAGTAAAACATGCAGCTTATCTACACACCTGTAGCCTCCGTTGTTTTGTAATTTTACGCAGTTTTCTCACCCAGGTCTTAAATAGAGGTGAGAGCATAATTGTTATTTCATCAGATAAAATCATTTTTTTAAACACAGCAAACACTGCTGTTGTACTGTACGTTAGACCTCATCACTTAATCATTTGGGACAGAAGAGGATAGGTAGTAATGGAGGCAGAAACAACCTCTTGTCACCGCTGATTAACTAAGAGCGCTGACCTTTGGAGAGAGGAGGGGTGGGTGAAAATTATGTTCTCAGTGCCATAGAGTGGAGAGAGTGTGATATTGTTTATAGTGGCACTGTAATTGTCAGGAAGTGCAAATAAAAAATAGTAAGCTTGGTGGCAAGTTCTGTAGGCCACACAGAACTGTTAAAGGCAGTTCTGTGTGGCTTACTACCCTTTCAGCTATTTCACAAGCTCATGGCTTTTTTCTTTTTTTTTAACCAGATATACAATCAACTCAGACTCATAAATCCACACCCAGATAGAAAAGCTTCTGCAGGAATGGTTTTGCACCCTGTCTGGCCTTCTGCGCAGTAGATTTTAGGCAGCGTGACACACAACAGTGTTAGAAAGGCTTTTGACCAACTCACTTCTCCTTCTCTTACTGTCCCCCTTTGCAGTTCCCTGCTTTGTAGTCCTCAATTTGATCCATTCATGCTCCATTGTCCGCTCTGTGTCATATTTCCACATTTCAACTTTCAACATTAATTATGCTCCTTCGGGGAGCTTGCCAAGGCGTGTGTAGGAATAGCATGCTGTGGTTTTTCGAGAGGCTAAAATTACAAAGACATCAGCAAGAAGGAGCAAATTATATTAATTGCAGTAATTGATTAATTGGTGGGTAGATGGGTGGAAACCACAGAGTATGAAAAAACAGTAGATGACGTATCCCATGGCTTTCTGAAGGCTGTTTTTCATTAAAGGAAGACTAAAAGGATTTGTAAAAACTAATAGTATAAAACCAGATTTGGTAAAAGTTTACATGTGACATGTCCACTGCAGCCACATTCGTTTTTTCGAGCCATTTTTGTTATTGCATCAATTGACTGTTCTTCTTCATAACAATGTTTGAATGAGTTTTGCCTTGAATGGTCCAATCAAATTTGTACAACATATCACCTTCAAAGTTTTGGATAAAAAAAAATAAAAAAAAACACTCACTGTAATTGTGTGTGTTTGAATTTAAAAAAAAGAGAGATCAGAGCTGCCACTAAAATAAAGCCTTTATTGGAACAATGATTCTCTGAATAGCTGCCAAGACACATAATAGAAGAAGTGAAAGTAGCCACTGACACCCGTGCTTAATGTGAAAACAATTAGAGATGATGTAGTTGAAGAGTTGAGAGGAGTCTGAGATTCCTCGTGACCTATGTGGCCTGTATTTTTTTTGTGTTGTGTTTCTCAGACGACACTGCTCGCTGTGGTGCGATGAGTTGTGTGCATGTGTGTGTTTGCATGTGTGTGGTGTGTGACACCCAGCATTAGCCGTGCTTTAGAGAAAGTGACGCTTGTAGAGAGCAGCCTTCATCTTGGATTACCATGCCCATGGATCCAGTGAGTTTTTGTGTTGGAAGTGATGGCAGAGCGGGATGATATTTACTACATCTGTCTGACAGCTGACCGACTGGTTTTAACTCAGCCTCCTCAAAGGCTCATGGTGTTTTGTGATGAGCCTCCTAGTTCCATTTAAGTTGAGCAAAAATGAAGTCTCGAACTCACGTGCCTACAAGCACATGTGCTTGGGGGAAAATGGCGAGTCTTCTAGCATAGACTACACTATGTTTAGCCACCGAGTTTGCTGGACAGGGAAAATTGTGTCCTCCCTGCAGCAAAAACTAATGACAGTTCAGAGAGTGATGTGTTCACTCATTTAGGGGCTCAGTGTTCATGTTGATGTCTCAGCAAAGGAGAGCGCTGTCAGTCAGCTGTCAATTGAAATGACACCAACAGCAGTGTATGGAAACAGGCTGAAGGCTGATCTTATTGTAAAGTTCTTATGGTCCGACTGGACATGCCCCTAACACATGCAAAATGTGTGTTGAGCCTTGCTAAGCTACACTCAAACACAATTTCTTGGCTGTAAAGTAACCCCAAAAAAAGCATTCATCTCATGGCCTTAATTTTTCACTGCAAGGTTTTCTTTTTAACCTGTTTCCCTTCAGTGTACAGAGGCAGGTAGTCTCCTTTACAAATTACAGATACCTCTACTTCTGTTTCCCGAGGAATGCTGTGAAAAGTGGACTTGGCCTCTTCTGCTATTAAAAGGGAGGTATGGTCAGTTGAGTCATGCTCAAAGATGCTGCCTCGTCATCCCTCAGACTCACACACCCATCAAGCCCTGACCCCTTTGCTCCTTTCCGACAGGATGTGTAGATGGAGCAATCGTTGATGATACTTGAGGTTCTTTTGTATCAGTGAACCTGCTCCATGCCCTCTGTCCAACATTTGAGGGTTGTGCAGGTTACACAAGTGTGTGCTGCAACCCTGACTAGTAGAAGATATATCAGATAATGGACACATTTAAGCATGTATGCATCTAAGCACACACACACACACACGCGCGCGTGCACACACACACACACACACACACACACACACACACACACACACACACACACACACACACACACACACACACACACACACACACACACAGTTTCAGTTAGGAATAACTGGCTTTTCCATTTACAGTACTCCTTTTGTGGGGATCATTGAATTCCATGCCTTTCACAGCCAATGGAATAACTGCAAACTCTCTGTGGCAGCCAATAAAATCTGAAAATTTAGTGTACCCCTCTCCCTCTCCCTCTCCCTCTCCCTCTGTTTCTCTCTGTCTCTCTTTCTAAGCAGACATGTCTAGTTACAGTCTAAAATGGCCTTGTGAAGGAGGAGGGGAGTTAAGATGGCATCCCCCGAGACTTTTCAGAGAAGTAATTTAATAAACTGTGATATTTTCCCACTCCACAAGGGAAAGGGAATAGACTCGGAAAAGTAATGAAACTGAGCTGTTGAATTTTTTATATTAAAGAATCAATTTCCTGTTCTTGAACATAACCAAGTAAAAGGTCCTTTCTTCTACCTGCCTTGTAACATGCACAGTACATCATTGACTTCCGGCTAGCTTCCTGTTCTCACTGTGGGAAGATGCAAAGGTTTGATGAAAACATTTGTTCAACAGAATATTCTGGCTTCCACCCACCCTTTAACATCTGAGTTTGCAACGGGAAAGAGAGGTTTTCCTAATCACAGTCTCTGCTCAGAAAGTTGAGTGGAAGCCGCCTCGCACGAATAGTCATCACTTGTTAATAACAAAACTGAGCACAAAACGCATAATTCAAATTGAAGTTGCAGAGGAATCTGCAAGTCAAGATTTGAAAGTGTGGAGGACCATTTGTAAAATTCTGATTTCATGCACACTTCAAATTTCCTCTCATGACTTCCTCCAACTGTTTTTGGGATATTTGAAAAGGTGACATGGAGCTACAGTTTCTGGCAAGCAACACATTAAAAAGACAAAGACCAATCAACCACCAACCAATCAACCACATAGCCTCATGTTAAGTAGGGGTTTAGCAAGACAACATTTTGCTTCAATGTTGGATAGGACATCAAGCTTTCAATCATTGTTAACCCTTGCAAAGGATATTTTCTTACATCGGTAATTTAGTATTACAATTAGTATTTTAACATAGTGTAAGACCAAACTCTTCATATGGAAGAATAGCTGATTGTGTCAGTTCTTACCTCTAGCTTGCAGATTAATTTGGGCAGAGCAGAAATCTGTAAAACAATACTATATTATGATCATATTATCAGCACCTGATTAAACCATAAAACGACTCAGAAACTGCTTCTTGAAGAAATTGAATGGATTTCTACTATCTTAGAAGTTGTGTTTAACGGCAGTTTACCAACCTTATGTGACAGTTGGAATGTGAGGGTGTCGTGGTCTTGTTGGTCGATGGACATGAAGTGCTCACATTAAGTGATCTGCCTTCATACAAGAGACTGGGGGTTGCTTCCTGTAACAGATCAAATATAAATGAGCCTCTTTTAAAAAAAAAAAAAATAAAAAAAAAAGATTATGATGATTCAAATTTTGAAAAATAATTCTCCAACACTTTGACACACCTGGTTACTTACATAAAGCAGATTAAGCCATACCTTGAAATGATATAACATTAACATAATATAACTGTTTGGAGAACAATAACAATTGTTTATGAAATTGTGTAAGCATTTATTGACGTTTGAAAATTGGAAAAAAACTGCATTAATATTCCTCAGTGTAGGTGTATATATTTCATGTTTATACTTTCTGTAACTTCTCATAGAGAAATTAATCAGCAGTAGTCATGTGCCCTTGATTGTTTCAACATTGTTAGTGAGGCATCTTGTGCGTTTTTGTTGGAGTTAGCTGAAGCAGTTCTGACTTGAGACAAAGACTTTTACAGAATCTATCAGCTTGTGAAAGTCATAACACCACTTTCCTTTTCTCCTTTTCTGTGGCCAAAGCAGCTGAAGGCCAATTTCTTATGTTTTTTTTAATAAAAATTCACATTTACAATATCCATCCTGTTTTATCTTTTAAAATCATCTTTTTTGAAAAGAAATTCAACCATTACAGATTTCTGTAACATTTGACCGATAGTGGACATTAGTATTCAATAATTAATGCCGTTTCCTCCCTTTCACACTTCTGTCAAGGCTGTTGGCTGTTTGTTTACTGCAGATATGCAATGACACTCCTTTTACCCTGACTCCATCGCTACGTGTGGCAGAGAGGGAGAGAGAGAGGTCAGGTGATGATTTATGACCGCGATGCTGCATTCCAGCACTGGATGATTAATCTCTTCTGGGAACACTTCACAAGTACAAGTTTAACCTACCTCGGCCTTGCACACGCATGCACGCACACACACATTCTGGTGCGCACACCAACAGTACAAAAACACACACACACACACACACACACACACACACAAGCGTAAGCACACGTGCGCCCTGCGTGCCTGACAAGCAGGACATAAATGCAGGGGCAGAGTGCATGTAGGTGCTTTTGTATGCAATTCATGTGCAACTACCCCCCTCCTCCCAGCACACATGCACACACAACCCAATCCCCACGTACAGCCCCTCTTTTTGTGTCCGCCTCACTTGTTCATTCTGACTTTTTTTTTCTCTCTCTCCTCACTGGCCTCAGTGGTGCAATGTCTCACATTCACCCCTCTCCTCTTTCGCTCTGTCCATTCATCACAAACAGTCACAGATGCTCACACTCACATAGGGAGAAGGAGGGGGAGGAGGAAGGGGAGGGGGTGGGGTGAAGGAATCTCTGTATAAGGCCATTTGGCTCCTGTACCAGTGAGCATACGGCTATAGGATTAGTGCTGCTAGGTGCTAAAAGCTTCAATGTCTTAATAAGCACAGAGAAAGGCAGGGACCAGCCGTATCTGTGTGATACAGCTGTGTCTGCGTGCACAAGTGTGCGTATTCAGGTGCTTTGCGCAGGTACAAATACTCTTTGGCAGTCCTGGGCCAGCACATTGAGAGGACAAGTGTAAATACCACAGGCCGCATCTGCAGCTCGATTACATGAGCACACTTCAACCAATTGTTCCACAGTTATACTCATTGAAACACAGAGGGTGGTTGAACACATCTTTATTCTAATGAAGTCATTTATTGTAATGGAGAGCATTTACAGTCAGCTGTAGCTTGGATTCCTATGCTTTTGTCATTACTGCCTCCCTGTCTCTCTACATAGCCAGCTGTGTCTCTTAGTACTGTATGTCTCTCTCTCTCTCCAGTGAGCAGCTATAGCCTGCGAGCACAGTGACCTTCTCTCCGGAGACCATGGGATTTTTATGGGAATGGGATATGCAGTGATTGCGACTTTTTTAGAAGCATACTGTCATGTAATTAAATGTTTTTAGTGAGGCCTCATGTCGACTGGCACATAAAGTATGATTTATTAGGAGGAAATGTGCAAATGAAAAAAAAAAAAAGAAAACGGACCAAATGACCACCAAATGCCAGTGTGATTGATAGCATAGAATTAAACCAAGTTATGAGTGTGAGTCAAGTTTGTTATTAAATGTCACTTTATGAGCCAGTGAGCTTTATATCAGAGATTTGCCATATTTAAAACACCTATAATCGTCATGTCCACATGGAACCTCATGTAACATATTGTCTCCTGTTGTCTTACATTGTAAATACCCACTAAACAAACATGCTTTGTATTTATCACTATTAGAGGTGAAAACATTACACACACAGTCCTGGTTAATTTAGCATGGTTACTATTGGTGACGACAAGTGTGCTTTACAGTTGAGCAAACACTTATTGAGCAGCTGCGTTGTTAAAAATACAACAGATGAATGATTAGTCTGAAAAGAAAAAAAAAACATACACCCCTTGTCCTAGTAAAGAAGTGAATCAATAATAATTGGAGCTGCGGTCTGACTCATTACCCTCGCTCTTGATGAATATTTACAGCAGTGAGGAGT
Organism: Embiotoca jacksoni; assembly: GCF_022577435.1. NCBI lineage: Eukaryota > Metazoa > Chordata > Actinopteri > Embiotocidae > Embiotoca > Embiotoca jacksoni. The sequence goes on from NW_027185403.1 coordinate 15,829,223, forward strand.
CCGTTATCTTGCTGGGAAGTTAGAGACTCACAGTCTCGAACCTCCACCTTTTAATCCAAAGGTTCACTGTATTTACTTCTTGTTCCTTTACTCCCAGATATAATTAAAACTGATTTGCTGTCACAAGCTGCAGCAGCCTCCTTGTGTGCATCTGGTCCTACTGTATGAAAACCATGTGTGTGTGAATGCAGTTTGGATCAGCTAAACTTTGTTAACTATGGAAACTACTTCATAGATTTTAGAATTGGTTTTGTTGCAAAATATCCTTATTATAATAGTATAAAATAGGGGTTTGGTTGGCTAAAGATAAAAAAAAATATTATTTCAGGAATGTTTTCACAACCAACTGATGTTAATTCACATAAATACATTAATGCACTAAAACCCACACATAATGTTCACATAGAGTAACAGAACAGTCTGTTTAAACTTTGGCTGCATTCATCTATCTGTACTGTTGCTAACTCTTATTTCATGGCTGGAAGCTGCCACCAGATAGGAACCTATTTCATTAACTAATGGTTATTGTGATTTATAGTATACACCAGGAATCCATGCATGTATGTGACATGCATGGATTCCTGCCATGACTCCATTCATGTTATTGCCATGAGAGCCCTTTCCTTCTGCCCACTATGAGCAGAATGAGGTATCTTTCTGATTGAATAGAACAACTGCTTTGAATGTAGCCAATACAAGAAAAGTATTCTGTACACAGCTCATGACACAGATAAAGCAGAGAGGGGTCATCTCACTCGGTAAGGGAAAAGTTCAGCAAGTCATTAAGCACATACTCATACATGCTTGTGCATTATATATATATAGCAGCTTCATTCCGTTGTGTGTTAATCCAGCTCAGATCATAACATACTGTAGGCAGCGTCTATTATCAAATGCAAAGATTTGTGAGAGCAAAAAGGAGTAGTGTATGGTAAAGAGTAATGTAATCCAATCCTTTGTGAAAGTGCTATTGTACCAGCCAGCCCCATTCAATCTCCTCACAGGCTACAGAAGAGATGAATGTCCTGGATGATTCTAATCTCAAAACACACATACCCACATCGCACATGCACGCAAACACACACACACACACACACACACACACACACACACACACACACACACACACACACACACACACACACACACACACACACACACACACACACACACACACACACACACACACACACACAGATGACTTGTCTTCACCATATTCATATTTGATGTTATTACTATTCACTCACGTGAGTAGTAATTACTATTCAGTCATGTGAATAGTAGTAACACGAGTGGTTTTGTACTTGTACTTGAAGATGCCCTTTGACACTTTTATGCGTGTGAATGTGTTGGTTTTGAAGCGTGCTGTATTTTATGTTCTCACTGAGAATTTACCTTTGCGTCATTGAACATTTATTCATATCCCTTTTTATAGAGGGCAGATTTAATTCATTTGTGTTTAAGATGACGAAACTGAACAAGTGATATTGAAACCAATTCTGGCACCATATTTTATCCAATTACATTAAATATGAAATTTAAATATTTACTGCTGTACTCATCATGAAGACAAACCAACAGTTAGAATTGAAAAATACAGTTTAACTATCTATACAGATCAATGAAACTGTTATATGTAAATATCAGAAAGTCTACTACAGTAGTTGGAATAATTATATTATCTGCTATCTTATAACAGTATCAATTGATTGTGTTATTTGACTGGAGTTTGTGTTTTTGCAGCCAAATTAGGGGTTTAATAAACAAGTATTAGTCGTCCTTCTACCTGCAAGAAAGCAGTTGAAAGCTTTTGTTTATATAAACAGCATCTGGAAACATAACAACTGTATGGCACGTCTATTGTAGTAAAATCCTTCATTTTACTTTTAAACATTTAAACCCTTTGCAATGACAAAAGAGCAAAATTCATTTGTAACTAGAAATAATTGGTTGTAAAATTTCCCCATGAAAGGCATTCAGTGAACCTGAATGAGAAAGATAAGTGGTGTTTGAAATGAATTTGAAGTTTGTAAGAGTGTGACCTCACCTTAACATCCCCAAAAAATAATTCCATCGTCAATTATCTTGGATCTTTTGAGCAAATGACGCTCGAATTATGTTGTCAAACAAGCTTGATCTTGTCAAAACAGTCAAATTGAGAAAAAGACTGCGTTACTTCAGCTCTGACTGAGTCTTACACCTAAAGTGCTCCGACAGCAGACCTCAGCTCTGAGATTACTCTCGAAATTGGAAATTTGCCTAAAACGGAAATCAACTCAAATATCATTTACTATCAGGCCGGTGTAAGATATGTGAGCCGGCTTAAGTGCACTTTTTGGTATAAAAATTAGGCCTTTGCGTCTACTCAGAAAGCATCTCAGAGCAAACACTCACATCCTGGGCTATTTTCATGGATTTGGTTTCATGGATTTTCATGGATTTAGGATGTGAAGGCGCACCGACGTAATCACTTAAACTGCCTTCATGTTTATTATGTATGCCAGTATTTTATTTTTCTCAACATGGATTTTATATCCCAAAAAGGAGCTCAAACCAGTAGAGAATATGAAGCTGTGTGTGGAGTCATTAAATCAGGGGCACAGGAAAGTACAGGATTGTGCCACTCTGTGTTTTCATGGACAAAATCACAGAGTCCATCAGAGGCCACAAGGACATGATCATTTCTCTCTTCATTCTCTCGTGAGAACAATTTATCCCTGCCTGTTTTGTCAACATTCCTGTAAAATAATAATCCTCAGAACAAAATCCTTGTGTCAAATTTGCACTTGTGTAAGAGTTTAACTAATATTAGGGCTACAGGTACTGTCAATTAGATGATGCCAACAACTGTTAACGTCAGCCTCACTCACGACTCGGTTCCTTGATCACTTCTGACAGAATGTTTCATTCCCTGCCAAGCTCAAAAATCTGTTCCTGAGGTTTGGAAGGCAACGCTTTCAAATCCAATATAGTCTTCTATCTGTACATTTTCATTCGTCTTACATTTGTCTCCAGAGTTTTTATTATTGGATCTGCCTCAATGCTGCCACTGTCTAACCAGATGCTTTCGTATTTCTGGCACTGCAGGGTTAAAAATAATGCCGTCCATTCATTTCAATCATGTTTACTCAGGAAAAGAACGGAAATGAAATTAAAAATACATACATTTAATACACTCTCAGGGTTTATGTGGCTGCTTAACTCTGGCTTATCGCCTGTGTTGCCTCACATCTCCTCTCTGTATCATCTGTAAACGCCATCTCTTATAAAGAAAACATGCACTATAAAATATGAATAACCGTAAAAAAGAAGAAAGAATCAGCGAAAAAATAATTTGACTGCATTCAGACATGTTTTTGTTCCACAGCAAGGATTACGGTGAGGCTTTTAAACTGTTAGATTCCCGCTGCTTTTTAATATCTTGTGTGATCTATTTGTGTCCTAAGCTGCTAATAGCTAGAAGGAATCAGGGGAACGCAGCAGGGTCGCTGCTCAGATAATGGATTGGTTATTTTATGTTTCTCCCACAAAAAAAGATAGAGTTGGGAATTTGTCCCCCCGTGCTTATCACCAGCAGGAAACGGAGTTTCTTTGGCGTTGTAATGCTTTAAAATATCAGTCTTGCATTACAGTTGTGTAGAGGAATGTGCTGCCATTACTTAGCACAGGCAGAGACACAGCATAATGTTTTTGGTGAATCAGTGTAGGATGGAATTTCAGGACCCTGCACTCACCCTCGGCAAGAGGATATCACTCTGGGTGAGCTGAACTGGAGGAACACCAGCCCAGTGGGCGAGAGTGATTTTAGAGAGCAGTGAAACCATTCTCTCCATTTCACAGTCACAGCACTGGCATAGCTGTGATAACAATGTGCCCTAAACCCGACTTATGTTCTTATTTATTCTGTGTGCCCCTCAATTGCCCGCCGATCATTCAGAAAAAGAAGCATTTGTGTTCGTGCACACATTCCTTTGCCTCCGCTCCGGCTCGTCTTCGGTGCAGCGAAGCAGAGCTGCAGTTGATACACTTTAGAGACGGGTGAGAGACAGAGAGCGAGAGAGAGACAGCTATTTTCAAAAGCTCTTCCTGACAACTTGACAGTTTTCAGGACAATCCGCTGGCTAATTCTGCATTAATTAGTGATAAACTAGGAAAAAGCCAAAACAAGTTCATGGATGTTTTTGGGGTGCAAATGGGGCGCGAACTGTTTGTTCTTCATGCGGTTCCACATTACTGAAGAAGGAAGAAGAAACTGGCAGGAAACTGCTTCATGCATTTACAACATCCTTGATCATCTATAGGGACCATACAATTCTCCGCAGCAAATACTAAAAGCTGTAATGTTGGGCGATGTTGCATAAATGTTTTAGAATCTCGGTGTTTGTTATGGACTCGACTGGGCCTCAGCGGACCAATTTAGACAGCCGTATAATGGCATCTCTAATGCTCCACTCTACATGAAAATAAACAAGTCTGTAAAAAGGAATATTAAATGCACTGTATTATTGCTTATTCCCAAAGAAACAAATTGATCTTTTTATGACATTTGATCTATAAAGCAAGAAGATGGCTATTTTACAGCAGTTACCATAAAGAAACTGGGTTTTATTACTTTTTATTTCAGCTACGTGGCTAAATTTTTTTAAAGTGATCTGATTGGTCTTGTTGTGAGTGTACGCAGGTAGAGTCGTGTGTTCGTGTGTCTGGACGATTGTGTGTGATCTCGGGCCTTAGCTGTGAAGTATAGCTGATTCCCTGATCCAGCAGGTTAAGGAGGGCTTTGGATCTGTGCTGCTGACCCATCTGGACTGTTTGCCCGGGTTTCAGCCTCCAGTTGGAGTACTGCACCGAGAGCTCATCCTGCTGCTTTCGCTCAATTCAGACCTTCCGCATTACGGCTGTGACAAAATTTTAATGGCCATTGACCCAATATACCTCAGACGATTTTGTGTGGCTCAGGATGTGATATGTGTGTAATCCTGTGACATATGTGGTTTGTGCCACACCGATAGCAACACACACATAGATATAAGAATACAGAGGGATAACTCAAATTCTTTTTCCATATTTTTTTGTGCTTCTATAACGCTAATCCTTTTCAATCTGTTGTTGGTGACATTAGCTCCCGTCCAAATATCGTATCTCCTCTGCTTTTCTACCCATCTTATCCAAGAGCTCAAGCTTGATGTGACCCCCTACACACACTACGAGAGCCAAAGAGGATCAGTGCTCAGATCCACTCAGATTACCACCTTCTTTGTTGCTCTCTCTCTCTCTCTCTCTCTCTCTCTCTCTCTCTCTCTCTCTCTCTCTCTCTCTCTCTCTCTCTCTCTCTCTCTCTCTCCCTCTCTCTCTGTCCCTCTCTGTCCCTCCTCCTCCTGTTCTCTCCTGTCCACCTAGACAGAAATGGCTAGACCATATAGGAGTTACATTTGGACAAAGACAAGTAGGCACGCGCACACACACACACACACACACACACACACACACACACACACACACACACACACACACACACACACACACACACACACACACACGCATGCATGCATGCAGGCAGACAATGCTGCAGGGCTGGGTAATATTTGAGGGGGCAGGATAACGTCAGCTGACCAAGGCCTTGGTGGCTCCCAGTCATCCATGGCTGCCAACTTCACTAACATCAGCTCCACTACACAGTAACAGGACAACGGCGGCCTGCTTTTTTCTGCAGCTTTTAATAGGGCAGCTCTCTGTGCACAAGTAAATCAGAGACAGACAGAAAGAGAAGAGGAGGAGCAGTGAGCATCAATGGGACTTTGTGTCTTTTTTGTGACTTGAAGTGAAACACCAGCAGGTAGCATTACAGGCGGAGTATGGGGTTTAGCAGATGACTGGAACCTGATGCTGGGTGACAGGGCAACACATTTTACCACCGGAATGTTCGTTAATATCAGTAGAAATTATTAATGGCTAGCAGCTGGAGGCTGGACCAGCTGAGCATAACACACTCTGACTCTCTGACTAAAATGCCAGTGGTTTAGTTGGACTGTGGGTAATGCAGGTGCCGGGGCTTTCCAAGGAAGAAGAGGGAAATAAAAAAGATAACGTGGATTTTTTTTTTTTAAATTGACACGGGGCTGGCCTAATCACATCTTTAACACCCTCCCCCTGGGCGTCAGTGACAACAGCTCATCTGCAAAAAAAAAGTCACATTTTGGCACAAGAGTGCCACAAGAGTGCCAAAATGTATAAAACACATGGGAGGTGTGGTAAAGTGACAGACCGAAAAAAAAAAAAAAAGACAGGCCCCTCACAGCTGCTGCCACTAGTGCAAAAATCACTGATATGTTTACTGCACGGCCTCCTTCAGCACCAATAGTCGAAGATGGTGGTGGCAAAGGAGGGAAGAGGATGAGGAGAGGGAGAGAGACAGAGCGTGGAGGGAATGTACAACTTGTGGAAAGCAGAAGCTAACAATGGGCTGGCTGCCTGGCTCAACGATATGTCATGAGAGGTGATGATGATGATGATTATGATCAGCATTAGGCTGTAGTCAGGGAAATCTACTTGATAAAATTGAACTAAAAAATGCTAGTGGAGAACAAACTAACTGGTGTTCACCAAGTTGTGTTTATAGCATTACATTAAAATAAATTCTGCATACTTTGCTCTACTGCAGTGTTTTTTGTGCTCTTTTGAGACCAGAGAACTTTTTTTTTTGGAAGACAGTTTTTTGTGAGGCTTTACAGTTTCTGAAATGCTACTTTTATGTGGAAAACACTGGTCATCTGATTAATAATTTTTCATATCTCCTCTCTCCTCCACACACACACATACACACACACACACACACACACACACACACAAACACAAACACAAACACACACAAACACACACACAAACACACACACACACACACACACACACACACACACACACACACACACACACACACACACACACACACACACACACACACACACACACAAGATGCCATCGCTTGTTTTAGAGTATAACATTTTTCAGTGCCACTTTTTGAAGGAATTTATTAGTTCCCCTCTCCCTTAATCTTTCCTGATTCCCTCTTACTCATAACACAGCTTTAGTGCTTTTAGGGATTGGCACGCACGGAAATTGGTGGTGTGTGATCTCGTGGTGTGGCTGATTATTTTTTTGTTGTCCCAGCACAGCCCTGGTGGAGCACTTAGTAATCGTATTGTTGCTGGATAGTTTCTCTTAGGGTCTAATTACTGGTACGGTGTGTTTAGCAACTCAAACAACACTGTTTTACCTATTTTAGGAAGGCGACTGTTAGTTCCTCAAAGATTGCCGTTTGATTTGGTCTTTATTTCTATCTTATTAATGTGCTTGTTTTCATCCCTGCAGCGAGCTTCTTTTCCTGTCTCTCAGGCTAAAAGCTGTAAATATGCACCTCTCTACTTTCCTTTTTTCTGCCCTCTAGGTATTGCTGCTGTCACTGCAAACCTTTCTCCTTTGACATCGTACCCCTGCCATCCCACACACATACACATATATCAATTCACACTTATCTTATAACGGCATGCTGTCATTGACCAAAAATACATTGCGATCTGGTGTAGCTTAGAGACATGGTGTGTGTTGGAATTTGACATTTTGGTTGAACTGCTGCTCAGGAGATGCTGCACTGAAAAAAAAAAACCTGGGATAGACACATGTACCGATGCACCCGCACTAAAAAAAATCACAGTGCGTTCACTTGGCCATTGTTACTTAACTCCCAGTCATCCTCCCACACAGCAGGGCAGCCAGCCTCTTGACACCATTCCATTTAGCCCACACTCCTGCCGGAGGATTCAGCTAATAACTCACATAGCCTGAATGCAGCCATAGCACGAAACAATTACTTTCAAGAAGAAACAGAGGAATCAGGGGAAATGAGAGAAAGTGTAACTGAGAGGATGATGTTTTTTAACATCAGCCAAAACCCCTACGCTGAGAGTGATGTGGCAAAAATATAAAAAATAATATTAAAAAAATAATCTTCAGTTTGTTAATGAATCGCTCAGATGAACTGAAGTTGCATTACAGCACACAGTCATCACTATTCGAGGCCGTTCTCCCCCTCTCTCCCTCCGCAGGCTGGAGGAGAAAAGAGAAGGGGAAAAAAAAATCAAAAATAATAAACACTCCAAATGTGTCAAAAATCGAATGTCTCTCTCAAAAGAGACTACATTACCAGAAGCGACTGGGGACATTGAAGAAACACACACACATGATGTGTTTGATGTGTTTCCCATCAAACACATCATTTGCTTATAGTAGTTATAAAACACAACAAGGCAATGGCTATTCATTGCATGTTACTGGAAAATTAGCCCTCCAGCCAAGAGCGGGGCCCCTCTGATCAATGGATAAAAGACTGATACAAAGGATGTTTGGAGATGAGGGGAACACAGATTAAATGGCAGATTGGTGAGGTTTCATGTGATTTTCCTCCCTGTCCACTCTTTGTCTTTTACACGGCAGTAAGGTGAACTTGGTGATCCATATTCCACATAGATTTGAATTGACCATGGCCTATGCTAGTCCTGCTTTGTGGGACAACATAAAGCGGCCGTACTGCTAATCTGAATGAAGGTTTCTCATGCATACTAAGAAGGGAAAATAAATGGATAGTGACTCTATTTCTGGTGTGTATTTCCTTTTACCGTAGGTAACAAATACAGCCAATCTAATCTCACACAGACACCAATGCTGGAATTAGCTTTAATTAGAAAGAAACAGACATGTAAATTATCAATATCTAACCCTCTGAACCAGGGGTATATAATCCATCTAAATATAACCAAACCAGGCATGTTTTCAGGACTTTGTCAAAAGGCATCCTGGGAAATATAGGAAATCACTATCTGAAACAGAAGTAGACTGAGAATGGTTAAGAGAAAGCAGATACAGCAGAAAGGCAAAGTATGCAGCTTAATCACAAATTTCACAGGTTAATAAAGGTAGGTGAGGTTGGGATTTCTCCTTTAAAAGATACTGTTGTCTGTTTAGTCTTTTTTAGTGTTTCTGTCGGTTCTGTTTCAATTACTAATTGTTTACAACTCTGGCTCACTCAGTCGATAGTACTGCAGTACTGCATTCAGTTCACCCTGCTACCCCAATTAAGCCCATTGTTTTTGTTTCTATGCAGGGTACAGAAAAACATACATGCTTTGGTTCAGAGTATGGAGGAGCTGTATTTTCTGCTTTGTTGCTAAATTAGAGTATAGACAAAGTACAGACAATGTTATGACCAACTTTAGTCGAATACCATAAAGTACTGAATTCCATAAACAGAGCAGGTCAGTTGTTAAAACTTTGGAAAATGTTGTCTTCATGTAGAGCCACATTGCTGACTATTGGAAGTTGACAAATAAAATCCTTTTTTTAGGGCTTTTAACATAATGGAAATGGACTTTGAACAAAAGTCCTGGTAAGATCTCAGGTGTGTGATTTGTGGAAGATATTATGTGAAGGGTAGTTTCATTTTAGATTTTAATAAGGCAGTGGGTAGAACTAAAGATGTTAGAGGTACTGTAGATATAAAGTAAATTGAAGAAGTAGGAGCAAAGGAAATTTTCCCAACCCCTAACGTGATCCTCTATAGTCCAGAGGACTATAGGTAATCAAGGCGGAGGATTTGTGTGGAATTGACATGTTCACTCAATGATTCAGTAGTGTGAGGGTACTGAATCTGAATCTGAAAAATACGAGCTTTATTGATGCACATACATTGATATGTGCAAAGATGAATTGGTGCATGTGTACGCACGCATGTGTCTTGAGGGTGCGTTTCTTCTGTGGTTGAATGGAGAGAGCTCATTTGAGAAGACGCGATCTGAGGAGTGATCAGGGAATTCCTCCAACATCATGCTCCTGTAAATCATCTCTTTAATCAGCCTGAAACTCCCTCCAAGTGCACAGCTGACAAACACATACACAAACACACAAAATTACAATGCAACAACAACAAAAAAAGCCTTCTGATGGCTGACGGAGTGTGACGGCGTCACATCACGGGATAAACGACGAGCCGATCCAAGATAAAAGTGACTGAATGAAGGAAACGTAAGGAAGAGTAGGAGAGACATAGTTCACCCAGGTTGGCAGAGTCTATGCTGAGCCATGCAGCGCCAGGTTGGTAATTGGATCGGAGAGTCTTTGGGGAGGAGGACAAACACTGGGGAGGAGGGTAGGGGCTAAAATCCTGTCTCCTGAGCCTATCAGCCAAGAGGGCCTATGGACTATATTACACACTCATTTAGTTGATAGAATTCAACACCGAGACCTAAACAGGACCTACATCTAATCATGATCCAAGCAGCTTTTTCTTTTTAAATATATACGGTATTTGCTGTGAGCCATTTTAATCTGATATACATAGAAATGAAATGTCTGCACACTATAGCGGAATCTATATTAATAACATCACTCTCGCTGATGTTTAGCCTGAATGAGAGAGGCAGAGGGAGATAGAAAGAGATAGAGTTGTCCAATAGTTGTATTACAGTAATACCTTGGTTTAATGGATGTCTGGTTTGGAATAAGGCTGTACTCAGTCCAATTGAGATTGTGTTGTGTTGAAGGGATGAGGTGCGCCCCCTCATAAATCCTCTCCTAGATGAGATTGGGGTTCAGAACGAGGGAATGAGCGGACAGTAAGAAAGACAGAATGATGCTCACAAATCCAGCTGAGGGTTTTGCTGTTGTGACTGTGACTGTGTGTGCGTGTGTGTGTGCGTGTGTGTGCGTGTGTGTGTGTGTGTGTGTGTGTGTGTGTGTGTGTGTGTGTGTGTGTGTGTGTGTGTGTGTGGACGGGAGGGTGAATCCCAGATATGGGTTCTGTTAATCCTCCAGTCAGGCCTGGTGCTGTCTGTGTGACACACACACTTACCAACACTGGAAGAGCTAATGTTCCTCAGACACAGCTCTTTGGAGGACAAAGTTATTTGTTCTCTCCTGCTTGCCCCTCTGGCTTTATCACTCACACTTTTTTTTTGCAAACACACACACTCACACACATCGTACAATACAATGTCCTTTTCTGGTTTTATTTTCTGGATGTAGTTGGACATAAAGGAAGTAAGAGAAAGAGGATGAGAGGAGGGAAGCCAGAGGGAGGAGGAAACAGCTGGAAGTGGAAAAGGTCAGGCAGCCAGTGGTTCTTCTATACATTATGAAGCTGCTGTTGGAAGCTTTGGATCATCTTGTAGTAGAATAAGAAACAAGGGAGGCATGGGGTGTTGGGAAATCACAGACCATGAGGAAGGAAGACAAGGTGGTGTGGATAGGAGATGAGGCGGAGACAAGATGACAGCAGAGAAAAAAAGAAGAAAAGCTCAGAGAAATGCTGCAGGAGACAAAGGCAGTCATCTTGAGTAGAAGCTGATGATTTTATTGAGTTCTTCGGGGGCCTGCAGGAGAGGGGAAGGGTCAGGTTGCCAATGTGTAAACAGCAGATGTGAAAAGGCGCCTGCACATGCCACCACCCGGGGCTCCAGCAGCGAGCTGCGCAGTCAAGGACTCGTCGTGTGTCGCTGCTCCTGAAACCCTCGTCCATCTGCTGCTGCTTTAGCCCCATAAGCTAAAGTCCTGTAAAGACATCGACAGTGACAGCTACCCTGGAGCCTGAAGGATTCAGGTGCGATTAAAACAAGTGTTGCTTCCATTAGGTTTTACACACTAGTCAGCAGTAGGACGAGCAGGCCCAGGCACGCTGCTGCTCATTAGGAGTGTGGACTCTACACTGGCAGGGTCTTAATTGTTTTTCTCTTTAACTGAGCAACTTCATCAATAATCATTAAAAGGTGCTCAAGCAGGTGGGGCACTTCTTAACTTTGTCACCAAGCAGCACAATACACACACTTACACAGAGTGGAAACCAGTGATGACTGAGTCATTCAAGGCTCGTTTTGAATTTTCTGTGATTTCTTGTGAAATAAGGCTCATAATGCTGATTCTATTAGGAGCTTTTAGAGTCTTTTGAGACTTCTGATATAAATCCTGCTATGATATCAGTGTTAAACAAAACTGAAAGTAGATTATTAGTCAGCAGCTCCAATGAAAGAGAATGAATTAACTTGAGAAAGCTGAAAAGACCAAATTGAATGCAAAAGCTTGTTTGTTTTTTGGGAATTTCTTTATGTTGAGATATAGATTTCATTTCTTGCCACAGAATTGATCACATTTCCATTCATCCTGCCGTATGTGTTTGGCTTTGTGAGCCGTTTTGCCTGTGATGCAGCTCTCTCTGTCTCTGTGTGTAGTGCATTCTCCTGCTTACTGTCAGTGACATTTCAGCTGTACATTTGGGAGCATACTGAGTTCTGTAAAGGTTGTCATAGAAAAGTTTCAGGCAATGTCTCTTTCCCTCACTCACCGTCTCTCCTTTTTTGTCCCGTTTCCTCCTTTCTTTATCTTCCGCTCTGCCACGTTCTGTCAATCATATAATTTGTTTATCTCTTTTGCCTTCATTTCTCTCTGTTGTTTTCCCGCTTTTTTTAGTCACTCTGCCTTTCTGTCTCGGTTATAAATGCCGTTATTATGTATGTCGTACACCCACACTGATCTTCACAGGAAGCTGTATGCGCAGACTCCTTACATGTAACCAGTTTGGTAAACACGCATGCTGGCGTGACACTCTAATCTGCACAGTATGCGCATTTTTACTTTCATTCATTTCAGCGCTGATTTTTAAATGAATCTTTGTGCTTTTTTTGTGACATTTTGTGACATCAGACTTGTACCTATATATCTGTGTACTGGTCCCTCTTATGTCACTCTCTCTCTTCCCCTAGCCAGCCCTCTGTCTCCCTCTGTTAAGGGTGATCTAGCTTTTGTTTCGTTCCCCATGTTTCTCCCCTCCCTTTTCTGTCATCTGTTGCTGATAGTTGTGGCGTATTAGAAGAAGCCAGCCCTGGGGCGGCCTATTTGTATGGGCCGTGCGCTCTCAGAGCCTGCAGAGCTGACAGAAAAGCTTCACAGCAAAACACAATGTGTGTTCGGTTCCACACTTACACACAAATCACTCTCGTTCATTTACTTTTCCTGTCCTGGGGAGATGTCGCAGCGCTGGGGGAAAGTTTGCCTTCCCTCCTCTGGCAAGGCCTGAGTTCTATGTGTGTGTGTGTGTGTGTGTGTGTGTATGTGTGTGTGTGTGTGTGTGTGTGTGTGTGTGTGTGTGTGTGTGTGTGTGTGTGTGTGTGTGTGTGTGTGTGTGTGTGTGTTTGTGTACTAAAGCCAACAAGTGAGCAAGTTAAGAATAGCTGAGGGGAGTGAAGGCTTTTGGTCCCTGTGGGCATGCGTGAGTTGCAAACAGAGAGGAGAGAAAGCTGTTTCAGTGAATAAGCTGATTGAGGACTTCAGTGGTAAACACAGAAACTAGAGAACCAACCAAACCAAACCAAAGAGAAAATTAACACAAATAAAACAATATATTATCTTTTTTTTATAAAATTAAATAATTTTATGTCATAAAAAAACAACAGGTGTGAAATAAGATGTGATTTGAGGTTGATAATTCAGTGACATTTTAAAAGATAAATTCCTGGTGCATTTTGCATAATTATGACACATAGAGCTATTTTTTTAATCCTCATGTCATCATGTCATCTTTTCATGTAAACGTTCCACAGGTTGGTCTGCTATTCTGCAATTGTTAAAAAGACAAAGAATGTGGCATTTTCAAATCCTTCCTGAAAACATCCCATCCCCCTACATCCCTCTAATCATGTTTTTTTTTGTTTTTTTTGCAGTCTCTTTGGCATTTGTGTTATGGTGTGTGAGTGACAGTGAATAGATGTTGATCAGGAGGAGTAATTAAATCAAGGTCTGCTGCTGTTAAACATGGGGTGTCCAGGGGTGACAATGCTTACTGACAAAAGTCTACATCAATGTCAACTGCCCCTTTCCATTTCAATTGTATGTTATTTGCCAGTGTAGTCAAGCTAAATAGCTCATTTAGTGGTCTGTAAAGTCAGAGGGAAAGGCAGTCACTGAAAAACATGGACATTTTAGAGGTAATGTCTCTCTTTTTCTGTCTCTGTCCAACTTGCAGTCTCTGTTTCCCGCTTTCTCTCTCTTTCAGCATCTTTCTATTCTGCACAGTTAGAGGGATTGTTCTCTGCTAGCAACAGTTAGAGAACGGTAAAGAGAGTAAGCTATACGGAAAACTTCGCAGAGTTTGAGAAAGACGAGCCTTCAAAAACTTTCAAGAATTTTGTACCTGTCTGATCACGGATTTGTTTGACCAAAGCTATGCAGATGTGATTGTGATGACTATGAACCAACATCAATTTCGCAATATCCACAAGAATACATGACAAACAAATGCAGCAACAAACTGTCTTGTGCTGATCAAAGCTGAGTGCTGAGGCAACACTTTTGTTGCTGCAAAAGTTGCCCTGTGAGAATTGTAAACTGTTCACGGGGAGATGCCCTTGCTTTAAATCCCCTGAAACACACAATAACATTCAGGACACATTCATGTTGGCACGTATGCTTGTAAGCACTAAAGCATGCATACACAGCACATTTACACACATTTACACACACACACACACACACACACACACACACACACATGTGACAACATGTTACTTGTGTGTGTGTGTGTGTGTGTGTGTGTGTGTGTGTGTGTGTGTGTGTGTGTGTGTGTGTGTGTGTGTGTGTGTGTGTGTGTGTGTAAATTCAGCTATATTTGCACAAAAGAAACAACTTACTTTTCGGCTATGCAGGGTGAAATTAACATTTAATCTGCTATAAAATCAGCTTTTAACACCACTCAACGTGAACAGTGCATCAATGGCAGCAGGGTTAAAACTGTTTTTATGCTGCCAGCTCTCTGAGCCATCGTGATTAAATGAGTGGAGTAAAGCAGAGGAGCTGGAGAGATGAAGCACTTATTGGTGTGATCCTTATGAGTTGGTCTTAATTAGCATAATGAGGAAAAGAAAGGATTAAAAGAACAGACTACATACTGGCAGTTGCCATGGAAATGAAAAATTAGTTGAAGAGACAGTAGTCAAAGTTGGGCCATTGGCTGCCATTCACCATATTCAAAGTTTGGTGAATAGTAGGGAGGGAAACATACAAAATTTAGTAACCACCTGTGCAACTGTTCACGGTGACTTATAATTAAAAGTATAGACAGTAACTAAGAAATAAGGAAAACCATGGAACCCTGATGTTTGTATTCACATGACCCCTAAACGAGGCCAGATCATTGTTATATAGTCTCATTGAGTATGCTGATGATCTTGAAAATACATCTAAAAACTAAAATGATTATAATAAATATTTTTGTTTTAGCTGTTACCAAATGATTCACCACCCAAGATCGCTCTTCAATTGTAACAATAAAGCAACTTTGAACATGAGTTTTAAACAAGTATGTTTACACATTTAAGAAGCTTTCAGACAAACCATGTTGTTTACAGGAAGTAAACATCACATACTGTTCTATTTTAAAACTTTTTTGTTTAGTTTTAAGCTCTGAGAATATATAAAACAACACAATATTTTATAACATAAGTGTAAAAATTCAGAAAAAATCTACACCTACAGTGATATGGAGGTCTGTGAGGCCACTTGGTACCTTTTGTGAATTAGCATGAAAAACATCAAAGGATGATGGGAGTGAATGTTCTGTTGGTTGGTCGTGTGACCTCTAAAAGATTCATCCTGTTACTACTCCACCACTGTCCAAAACCAATGTTTAAAAAAAAAAATTACAAGCAAGGTTTTTTGGTCCAGTGCTTCTGTATCTATATTGGGCAGGAAGTAAATACTATAACTTTAATAATTCATATTTAAGTGTTTTTTGAGAACATAATTCTGAGATTACTAAAGAATAATATAATGTACTCCATAAGGCCCATAAAAAAGATCATTCACCCCCAAAGTCAATATGTAACAATCATTTCTTTTGACCTTTTGAACTCTAATAAATATTTTAGTGAGTACATTCTTCTTTAGCGAGATTCTTTTCTTTTCTTTTTTTTTTATATTAGGTATGTCCACCTTCATTTTAGATGGCTGGTGTGAGAATGTGAGACTGGATGCTCTCATACAAGTTTGTGCAGAGATGCTTTGCCATTCTTCACAGTTGACTTTTCTCGGCGGCTCTTTGTTGAATGATTTTGTTGCTCTGCCTTCCTCTTAAAATAACTCAAAAGTCAGAGTAAGATATTTGGCGATGTCAAAGTTTTTACTTTTTTCTTCTTTAAAAACTCTTGTGCAGCTTTAGCAGTAGGTTTGGGATCAGTGTCATATTGGAAATTCCCTCTCGTGCCAAGTTGTTATTCATATGGTATTTAGGTATATAGACCTTCAGCATTGACTGAAAAAGTAAAGAAGGTGCAGAATTTTGCCGCATTACAGGGACTTCATTTTAAGAATAAACCATTGATAGAGCACCAGCTTCTTCATTATGCTATAATTAGCTGTATATATATGTCCTGTAATGCTAATTACCACAGTTAAAAAATGAATGCTATAGTGACCTACAATCTCCTGAAAAGTCTCAGTCAAAGCATTGACCAGAAATTATACAACAATTGGTGCATCATCCCTCCCTTTTTGATATTTGAACATCTAATGCATCTAAAAGTTTGTCTTGTTTTCTCAGAATAAGTACCTTAAACTAAACTAAGCTGGCACTATATCTAACTTATTGAAAACAATAAAAAATGACAACATCTTCTCTGGAGCACACTGGACCTCCAAGATCCACTTTCTTGCTAAATAGGTCTCTATCTGGTTCCTCTTAGAGAAATTTCCCTCTTCCTTCACTGCCGAGGAAAAGTTGCTGCTATACGTTGAGCTTCAAAGTCATGATGCTGCCAAGAATATATTTTCGAGGTGTCTTCCTCAGCAAATTCAGTGCTGTTACAGTATTCCCAAATGTTTAATTGCATTTTGGAACATTTTTGGAAGCTGTACATACAAGAGGGTGATTAGAAAACATGTGATATTATATTCATAAAGGATGTAATAACACATGCAACATTAATTAAGATGAGAAAAAAAAAAAGGAAGTCAATACTTAGACAAAACAACATTTATCCATAAGTCACAGAGTGAATAAAAATGGGGGTTGAATGAAAATGAGCTGTTTGTTTCATAGAATTGTTGCATCACAAAAGACTGTCCTTGGAAGAAAGAGTCGTATGGCAGGTTCTCTTTCCAAGTGTTTATGTGGTGCCAGAACTATTGAAGAGCGGAGATGAATGAGATGCACAATGAGTGAAAGTTATCTCATCTCCCCACTCTCACAGTTTGTAAACCAGAGGATCAGCACAGATGCGGGTATAAATTATGTGTTTTCCCTTGTTGCTTTATCTTATTCTTCCTCTCTGCTACCATTTATCATCTCTATTGAGATAGAAAGTGAGAGCGTTATGAGGAGAGTGGTGGTTTATGGAACATTTAAAAAAAAATAAGCAATACAGAGGAAAGAAGAGGCCTACATACGCAGATGGACCCATTGATTGACCAATGAGATCGCTTGATCTGTATGGCTGCATGTGCATATCCACACCATGTGTTAACATGCGTTCAGTCATCAAGACGCAACTTGTTTGCATGGCCTGGCATGTTCCTCCAGCAACTTCTAATGTTTTGAACTAGCAGCCACACAAACGTGCAGACACACACTCACTGCTATGGCCACTCATTTGCATGACAAAGGCTCAATTAATTATTTAGGGAGTCTTATTTGATCAATACAGGAGAGCTGTATCCGACTGCAGGGACAATCTGAGCCACTGGATTCTATAGGTGTTCATTATTCATGAGAACCACCGAGAGGGACCAGGAAAGAGGGAGGAAGGGAGCAAAGAGAGGGAGCAAAGAGATAGAGAGCAACAACAAAGGTAGCGGGGTCTTGTTTCATGTGTATTAAAAGTTTTCCTCTTTTGGTGCTGATGAATATTTTAGAAGGTTTGAAACTTAGATGGGACCTCTCTATCTGTAGAGGTGAGAGCGGAGGGGAAGGGTTAGCTGGCGACACTGCTACTGTGGCAACGGTGGTTTGTCTTGGGGTCACAGGACTGAAAGCTCCACCACACAGGCTGTGTTAAGTGTTACACTGAAGTGAAAAAAGGCCCCGTTCATCTACCCCTATTTCTATATCTGTGATGGCTGCAAAGTCACTTACAAATATATAATATTGTGACACGTGCCGTGAAAAACATGTATCAAGTGTTTTCTTTGTCATTAGCATGCAAACCTGTGTGCATGCATTCAGGCAGAGTTTGTGTGTGTGTGTGTGTGTGTGTGTGTGTGTGTGTGTGTGTGTGTGTGTGTGTGTGTGTGTGTGTGTGTGTGTTGTTGTTTGCTAGTGTTATGGATTAGTCACAGTTACATGTGTGCACTCCAGCCCAGCCAGGGGGCGCTTATCTAAAAATAGTCCTAATCCCGTAGGACTGTGAGTATGTAAGCAAGTTGTGTCTTTCGTCCTCTCTCCCCTCTGGTCAGGCCTGGAAGGGTCGGAGGTAGTGGGCTGTTGCGTAAAGGCTGTACACGGTTCAAGGAGTTGTTTCACACATGTATAGGCTCACAGGTCCGGTATGTGTTGACTTTGCTGTTGCTGTTTGGAGAGCTACACCTCTGTCTGTAAAAATGTGAAGAAGGCGCTAAAAACACAGCCATGCATGATAAAAGACACACATACAAACTGTACAAAATACTGAGGTAAACATCATCCCACAACAAAAACACATTATTGTTCCCTGGTTGAAAATTCATCCGCTTTTATTGACTTCTCCACTGTAACACGCAGCTCATTTGGATCTTGCTTCATCAGGGGATTTTTTTTTTTATGCGGCCCTGATGCGACTCAGCCTTTTGAAGAGTAGGCGAGTTATGTCTCTGTATGGTGTAAAGAAAGCAGGCAGAGAACAGTAGAGCCAGGGGCCCACAAGCAGCTAATGCTGCAAAGATTTTGCGAAACTAAAAGTAGAACTAGTTTTACTTTCTTCTTTTTTTTTGTATATTCCATATACCATTTTTTTTTTTACCCTCTTTTGTCAATAGCAGCAAACTTTGTTTCACTGAGACAGTGTTTTTGCAGTTGTATGAAAAAGAGTGCAAACATGGAGATGGAAAAACATTTTAGCAGGTCAAGGCTATGAAAGGGTCCTTTTTTGGGGTCATCTTCGGACTGAGGCACCAGATGGTGGTCATCGTGCGAGATGCATTGTGGGACTGTGGAGGACGCTTTGGGAGTGCTTGGGAGAGATTGAAAAGAGGGTCATACTTGGAGAGAAATCTTTTGCTCACCTTTATGACTTCTTTGGGAATGTTAGCCATGTGCATGTGTCCAATCCGTGTGTGTGTATGTATTTGTGTGTGTGTGTGTGTGTGTGTGTGTGTGTGTGTGTGTGTGTGTGTGTGTGCTTACATGCACATTTGACCAAACATTTATAATTGGGGCCTACTAGCTCGTTAGACTTTGACTCTGTCCTGTCGTCATGCCAACCGACCACTTTCCTTTTGTGCCGTTCCCATTTTGTGTAGAGATGGCAACTGCATTGAGATGCCTCACACAAAACAGCAAAAGGCGCCAGTCATTAGTTCTCAGTATGCATCCTTACCTTTTTGGGGGGGTTCCTTTGTGTCCTTTGGTGAACACTGTTTTTTTGCTACACTAGCTTGGCACCTGTCTAATGCAGGTTACCGACTCTCAGTAAACGTGCCAGTGGCATGTGCCGTATCTTGCGTGTGTGTGCTTGTGTGGCACCTTTTCTTTTCTTTTTTTTTAAGTGTGTGCACGGTACAACTATGTCAGTATGCTAGTCTCATAAAGGGATTACTCCTCTTCCTGGACACCTCTCCACGCATCCGATTGGGCTAAGACAGGCTGATCCCTGCCTATTCCTGCCGGTCGCAACACCTGCTGTGTTGACATCTGGAGAGCAGGAGTCACCGCAGATCAGAGCTGGAAAAAGAAGAGTAAAAAAGGGAAAAAAAAGAGGAGAAAGAGGTGATAGGAAAGAGGAAAGAAGCAAGTAAGACAGATTTTGGGCTGCAGTTGGCTTATGAATTATATATAAAAACTATTAGACATAAAGAGAATGACAGAGGAAAGGCTTGGGTGAGTAGAACTTCCTCAGTCACACTCAATATGTCAGAGATTTTTTCTGTTTCTTGAAACTCAGGCAGCCCGTTTCTGAGTCAGACCCTCTCTGTTCTTAAATAACTTCTTTCTCATTTCTGTCTGCCTCCCCTCAAGCTCACTCCCTCTTGCTCTACCTCTGCCAATTAAAGGCAGACCACCCAATACTTATCCAATTTGATCTGGATTATGTTTAAAATTATTTTGCAAGTATATATTAACTTGCAAAGTCTATTTAGCTGATTTCCTAATTAGATTAAAATGCTTTTCATCACACAAGTCTGTCACACTGACAGGAAGATCACACTGTTAGTACAGCCACCTGTGTCACGATTGTTTCGGCTACAAATTCTAAGTTTTAATTCAAATTCCACTCATCTTTTATTAAAATGAAACATGCCCTTGATATAGCAGCGCCGAGGTATATTATTCTCTTTTTAACTGAGAATCTTTTTTCATGGATGTAATGAATGCGTTTGAGCTGTCTGATGCAATCGACAATTACTTGGAGCTGTTAAAGTAAAATTCATCCAATGAACAGATTTTCAGTGGGCAAAGGCAGCCAAACTTCCCACCCAATCAAAATCTGAGCTCGACTTGAGGCTGATCAGGTTACTCCAGCTGAAGTGTTGCATTTGGAGCGCGCCTCAATCAGCCCCATTAATGGATTAACAGGCTGCATGTAAATGTTACCCCAATGGCTCGGTCTCTCTCGTGCTCTCATAATTGTTAACTATGAAGTTCACATCAAAACTAATAGCCGGTCTCATGCCATTGCAGCACACTTCTGTTGCCACTGGCAACCAATAGTCTCGCTTTGTTTAGAGAGTGTGCCGCCGTGTTTGAATGTGAGCAAGAGAGGAGACAGACTCAGCAAAAGAGGCAGAATAAAAGAGCATTATAAAGAGGGAATCAAAAGAGATACACTGGATTTTGATCATTCAGGGAGAAGAAAAGGACACACGCTGGGTCTTGACATATGGAAATGTCAGCTGGATAGTTGGTTTGAATGGTTTTAAATGGAGAATACCTATGCCCATGTTTCCATTTTTTTTTCTTAAAATGTTTTGTGTGCGCCTAACAGAGAATTGCGGGGGCTGAGAGCTGTAACAGACACGACCAGCCCCGAGGAAAGTATCGTCCTTCACTCCCCATTTTTTTTACACTGCATCATGTGTGTCAGCCTCCACTATGCATTTTACCTGAACTTGTTTACTCATTCCTGTGAGCACGCAGTTTTCCTTTTTGGAAGGTGAAGTAAAGGAGAGGAGGCACTTGATGCAACTCATCACCGAGCTCACTGCTACTATCTACGCCTTCTCCGCTCAAAGAGCTCTGGCACCCCGCTGGGAAAGATGAGAGGCTTGATTACAGTCAAATTAGCAAATGAGCAGGTTAATTACAGAACCAAATTCCTCTGTAAGGACTGTCATTTTTCTGAGAGATGCTCCTGCTCCTGCTCAAAAGAGCCTAAAGAAAAGGGGAAGAAGGAGGGTGGAGGAGGAGAAAAGGCAGAGGACGGATTCCTTTTTCTCCTTACTTTTTCAAGAAAGCTCCCTGGTTTCTGCCCTTCTTAGCTCTGAAGCTTGCCGTTTGAGGTTAAGGGGAAATGGTTGCATCAATGAACTATTATTTTTTTTTTCAGAGGACACTTTTTCCACTGCATTTTCTCTTTCTCTCTCCTTTCCCCCTCACTCAGGAGACTGCATCAAACCCCTCACTCCAGCTTTCTACCCACTCTCCCGCTCACTGGCTTTCATCCTTCACTTCACAGGAGCCTTTGGGAGGCTTCAGATTTTTTATTTGCTACAACCACGTAGAAAAGGAATTTCTGAGACATTGCCTAAAGTTTGCAAGGACGTTCCGTTTCACACAGAGGAAGACGATGTAGTGAACTTGCTGGAGAAAGGGCTAAAGGAATTAGGGAGAAAAGGTCGACTTTTGGGGGACTGATCTTGGCTAGCGCCTGTCAGCGTTGTTCCGTTTGTTCAAGTCATGAGCTGGCAATAAGTGTTTTAGAGTTGCAGTGATGCAACACACTGAATGCTCTGCTTTGCTTTGGCCAATGGCCTTTGGGTATCTTTATGACTGCTTATAGTGTGTGTGTGTGTGTGTGTGTGTGTGTGTGTGTGTGTGTGTGTGTGTGTGTGTGTGTGTGTGTGTGTGTGTGTGTGTGTGTGTGTGGATTCTGTGGGCAGATGTGGATGAAGTCTGGAGCAAATGGACTGAGAAGCTGAGCAGCTGGCAGAGGACAAGGAGTAGGCTAGTGAAGAAGATGGGGAATCCACACACACACACACACACACACACACACACACACACACACACACACACACACACACACTCACTCCCAAACTCACAAGCAATGATGATTCAAGCTGGTGATACACACAAGAAGTGACATGACTCACACCAGTTCACTTACCAGATGCCGTCATTTGTGTGTCACCTCGGAGACAACCTACTGCAACACTGCTATCTTAATTTCTCCTGCCTTGTCACCCGTGTGTCATCATCTGTCATCAGTTCAGTAAATTAGAGTTTCACTCCGGCGAGTGTTTCAAAGGAATTTCTCTTGGATACAGTCGCACTGTATATCTTAATGGACCTGAAGTTGTGAAAGTTGGCTTCTCAGATTTTACGGATGCTGTTGGAGCCAGAAGGATACACATTGGAGAACTGTGCAACTTGGAGAGTGCAGTTAAGTAACAAACAGCAGTGGGAGGGGAGCTATATTTAATTTGTCATATTTAAAATGGGGAAGCTGATCTTCTTTCTTTCTTAACAGAGGTGTATCAGCATACGTTATCTCTTTTGATTTACAGCATCAGCACCACTGACCTTTCCGTCTGCTCTTTAATTCTCAGTTTTCCTACATCCATAGTTATCTCCTCCTCTCCTTTTTTCCCCCCCCTCTTCCCACTTAGACAACTCTATTGGATTTTTAGTCCATTCCAAATGAATTGAGCTGCGGCCCTCATGTCGAAACGAGCCAAGTCGATTGCCTAAATGTAACTATGCACAGTTATCGGGACTGCAGCGCAAGCCATTTGCGGGAAGCCTAAACATTATAAACAAATAAAGCAGCCGTATTGCCTCCAGGCCTTTGGTTAGGAATGGACTGCAGTGTCTGGTGAATGGGCAGCCAGCGTGAAATCCAATATAGGCCTGTGTAGGAGAGAGGAGGAGAGAGAACGCTCCACTCCAATCTTCATCAATATAGCAGCATACAAGACTGGTGTGGCTTGTGCCACCTAAATACAACCACTATTATTTTGACCACTCCATGCCACATCTGATACTATTAACACCAATACTACCGGCTATTTTCTCCCACTACACAGAAAAAAAGGACTGTTGTACAAGAGTTCTGGTGACAAGAGTACCCTACAGAGCTACAATGAATCTCTCCAGCTAATCAGAGCAAGGAACTCAGCTGGTTCTTAAAAATGTCCAGATCTCTTGTGGATCTTAAAAATGTCACCTGATACTGTTGATTTCCAACGTTTCATGCAGTCTGAGAGGGATATATTTTATCACACAGTCTTGGCCTTGCTTTGGTGGCAGACTACAGAACATTTTCCACAAACACGGCATTCTAAAGTGAAAGTGTCGGCCCAGGATGAAAAAGGCAGCGTTTTTCTCTTTGCATAAATGTCTACTGCAATCACAATGACCACCACCAACCTTTAATTTGTCTGTGCACTCAAACATATACGCAACAGTAAAGTACCTGGACTATGGATTCCCTGCTGAGTTCTACAAACATTTCTGGCCAACCTTTGTCCCCTCACTAATAAGATTCATAACATTTTAATCCACTAAAATAGCTCAAAGTAGGACCAGCCTCTTCTTGAAACTAACAAAAATCCCTCTCATCCCATCAATTCTATCCATTGTGCCTTGTAGACATACACATTATAAGTAGGGCCTTAGCATCCAAAATAGAAAGAGTCATCTCCTGCATCTCATACACCCTGACCACAGGTTTTTTGAAGGACGACATTTGGCTATCAAAAAATATTCAACTATTCTACCTCATGCAGCTTTTCAAGGTTTTGAAAGGTAATTACAAAATCCTATCTTGAACCCAACAAAAAAATCAGGTTTGGAGAATCATTTTTTATCAAATCAAATCAAATCTACTAAAATATATCATACAAATTTTGATAAAATGTATGTATATACAGTATAAAATGCAGATAAATATATGAATCATTATACCGGGGTCTGGCCCAGATGTCCATGGCGCCTCCTTATCCATATGAACCAACCTGAGATGCCCCCAAACCACTCAAGTGTTTTTTTTCCTTCCTTTTCTATACGGTAAATTGTTACACAAGAACAACATTTACACAATTGTAGTTTTTATTGGTTTTTGTGTTATTGTTTGTATGTTCTTGTTGTTTTTCTGTCTTCCTGTCAATCACTTTTTTCTCTTAATAAAGTTTAAAAAGAAAACACAATGGCCGCCACAAAATCAGTGATTCCTCTTGTAGTTTTTGTTGTAGTAGAAGCTGTTATTAACAACTCAAAATTATGATGAGACAGTCTTCTTAAAAGGAATTCTAAAAAGATTCTACCATGACAGCTATAGATGGGATTTCACATTTTGTTTCGCAGGCCGTGTCTCTCCTATCTCCCCCGCCAAATCTATCCTGGACTTTGTTTCTCTCTTATCACTGAGTCCTAATGGTTCAGTGTGGTACAGGAGCTGTGAGGGATACATCACTAGGGGTCCGGTTGCTGCAAAACACGCACACCCAGAGGACTCATCTCTCCTCTCGGATTTCCTGAAAACCCCTCTGGTTACCGTGGAAACCCCTTTACCACCAGCAGTTATTGTGACATTGACCCAGAGCAAGGGCCAGGACTAATTGTGATGACCTCACACCATTGTTGCACTGTGCCTTTCAATGGCCTGCATGGTGTGCTTCTGTTTCTGGAGAATATGGGCTCCATGAGACTGCACACAAAGGCCCAAGCACACACACATCTGCAGCCTTTTTGTGTTCGTATATTTGGCTCAAGCACCCTGGTGGGTCTTTGTCTCTGCGTGAACATAAGTGCACATGGTTGCATGCATGTTTATTCCCAGAGATCAGGGACAAGTTTGAAGGGTGACACATACCTCTCCTCATGTGTATGACCTTGGAGGATCCTATCCCATCCTTTCCTCTTCGTGCTGCTCACACTGACAAATTTTAACCCAGCCTCTGTCCCCCGGCTGCCGCCAATCTGAGATAACCTCTCAAACAGCCACGCATTAACCGCCGCGACCTCTCCGCCTCGTCACTCCAAACAGCATCCATCTTGACAAGTCATTTATTCTTATTTTCAATTTTACAGACTTATTTTCCATAATAGAGGAGAAACAAATCTGCCAATTGGATGTGATAGCTCATTTGTTTCTGTCGTGCCAAAGTGGGACATTTCTGGAATTAAGACACAGTTTTAAAGGATCAGCAGTACATAATATGTCTCCCTCATTGGGTAGATTCTTCGTGTCCTTATTTGTGGTGAGCACATTTTTTGGAAGACTGAATCAAAATGAGAGATAATTATTTTTGGATGACATTTTTTTAAGTCTTTAATTAGTTTTCTTAATTTCTTCTTTATTGTAAAATGCATTTTTACAGGCATTGTTTTGCGACTTTGTGACCTACTGCACCCAAAGGTGCGGAGTGAAAAACCTGTGTCAAGCTGCTTGCTGGTTTTGATGCCATAATCTCACCCAGTGTGGTGTATTTTTAATTTAGCTCCAACTGCTACATTAATTTCATTCATCCATCCATTTCTCTCTATTGGGCAGCCGTTATGGGTATGGGTGGTTTATAAAGTATCTTTATGAGACAGCTTTGGCTTTTTGTCCAGCTCGACTGCAAAGTGGCCCTTGCAAAAGCCTAGCAGTCGTTTTCCCGTCTCCCCCTCTTACCCCTCATTTCATTTCTTCTGTGTGCCTTCCCAGCCACATCCTCTCTAATGAAGCTAAATCTAGCATGGCTAAATGGGACTAGTCAGCTATGTCATTGGTGCCGGGGCGGCCGGGACCATCTTCTATTGGCCCCGAAGGCACAAATACTCCAAGACGATGAGTCGGTAGCATTAGTGCCGTTCACAATACAGAAGGCGCAAACAATATAGACCCGAGCAGGCGAGCACTTATCTGCGGTAGCTCTGAAATATTGGTGCCATGCATGTACCCAGAGACAGAGGTGCCCATATGTGGGCTGTGGTGAACAGATAAAGTAACAGAGTCAAAATGTGTGAGTGAAAGTGCAACTGTAGCTCCAGCTGAGATCGGTACTGTTCCAAAGATCAAGAGTAGAGAGACGTGCTCGGTGGGAGACCAGCCTGTCGATTGCACCGCTCTCAGCCTTAAAGTTCTCAGCTTCAGGTTTTTGTATAGAATCTAATGGCTTTGGAGTGTGAGTGCACACAGTAACACGAGTGGAAAAGCACCGTGCTATAGGACCCTACAGGATAATCCAAAAAAGGACACACACTTGTAGGTACACACACACGCGCACACACAGTGTGTCAAATCTCCTTCTGAAGTCCAATATATCCCTCACAAACCCATTAAAGGTGCTTCATACAACAGCCTCTCACAGAATACAGAGAGGGGGAAGTGAGAGCAGAACAGACAGAGATACACAAGAGTACAAGAGCCATGCATTTGTTAAGTGCTCAAAGTTAAAACACCTTCTGGTGTATGTTTGTCTTTTTTATACCCAGATTCATTTTTATGATAGTTTGGATGATAAAAATGTACAGTAGTAACACTTTGTGGCTTATTAAGTTTACAATTTTAAATTGTACAAATGTAAGTATTGGTGAATATTATAAGTGTCTCTTTGTCATTTGTAGAGGATTACAGTTTATGAAAATGTTCCATCACTACAAAGCTTAGCTTCTCTAACTAAAAATGAACTGTTCCTGTAACTACCTCACTCAGCATCAGCCAAACCATGTATTTCAGAAAAATTACTGAATATAGGCATGCAATGTGGTGGGAAGCATGGAAAAGATTTAAGAACTTGATTTTGACTTTCCTGAATGTGATGTTTACTTGCAAGTAAACATACACATCCTGGAGACATCCCTGCTCTCTACACCTCGCCCTTGCATTTGAATACACATGTTTATCCATTTTGTCTTAAACTTTAAAGTGCTTTGGCTCTGTTATTTTTCCATTATGTTGGAACCACTCGGGCTGAAGCCCATGCAGGTTTTTTGTGGTTAAATTCTGTTTTTAAGGTCAGATTTGCAAAAAAACTGAAAAGATAAGTGGAAAACATTTCTTGTTATTCAGTCAATGAATACGTTACAGTTGTGCTTGCTTGAAATTCCCTTAGCATTTAGTCTGCTTTAATACATCATCATGAGCAATTTTACATTCCCCGTCTCCTAAAATTGCTACCTAAAGATGAAAAATAAAGAAGCGAATTGACTGGCTTCACTCAAATTCAAGGAATGAATCACTTTAGCTTGTTTTTGACCTCCATGCATCTACCTGAGCTGAAGTAAGACATCCATCCATGGTTGGCAATCTGGTCTCCTCCCCGCTCTCCCCCTATTTGACATTTCAGCCTGAAGAAATGAATCTTCTCTGGCATTTATTCACTGCTCCAGGGTTGTACAGCCCTAAAGCTGCTGTCATTTACACTTTTTAATATGTGTGTTAGTGCTACACTTTTCTGTTTACTTAAACAATAGCTAAATTTCCTCTAAAGAGACGAGGTGGTGGTAAGGATCACTGCAGTATCCCTCAGACTCTCACCTCTGCATCGAGTTATGACATGCACACACACACACACACACACACACACACGGGCAATGCATGTTGTACAGTTAAAGCCAGCCAAAGCCTTCAGTGTGTCACCTCTGTCATAGTGTTAATTAGACAGTGTCACCGTCTGTCCCCAGTGACATTTATTGCACATTTGAATATTTTACCCAGACAGATGGTAAGAATGTCAAGGCGTGACACTGAGTTATTAAGCCCTAGCCCTCTCCCTCTGCGACAGAATGCAGGGCTTGTCAGCACTCGATTGTTTTAATAACTCACTGGCAGTACCGCAGCAAAGTTTGCCCTGACTCTCTGTGCTGCAGCTAGTTCCCAGGGCATAGGTGAAAAAGCCACATGCTTGCACGTGCACACACACACACACACACACACACACACACACACACACACACACACACACACACACACACACACACACACACACACACACACACACACACACACACACAGCCATCGGTATGATTCTGCTGAATGAGGATGGACAGGAATTCCCTCAATGAATAAAAGAACAGGTGGCGTTGCTCCGTGACCCCTCTGCTGACATTATCCATCTGCAGACTGCCATGCTTTTCTATATCACTCATGACCTTCACCTGTGTTAACGCTCTTGTCAGATGCACAGACCAGCATGGATGTGTGCCATAACCCTGGAATATGACACCACAGTGTCACGCGATGGTCAAATCCCTCCCACTCACTCTCACTTACTGCACAGTGGACTCATCATTCAGCTCATGTTATTGTTGCAAGCAAATTTGGGAGGCACATACTCCAAATAGTCCCCGAAAAGTTCTTCCTATTCTGTCGAGCACGGATGATATTTGATTCAGTAGAATTAAACAAATTTCAGAGGATGTGTTTTTGCCTTTTTGGCTTGTTGCAGCAGGGAGCACTGCTTAATTTAAATTATGTAGGCAGGTTGAATCGTTATGATCAACAATGATTTTATGTTGGAGTCGGTGGCAACAATCCCTGTTGCAGAGAATTTATAAGGTGCAATACAGACAGGTATTTAAGAAGGCCATTTTAAGCTGTCTGTTATGTGTAAACATCCTTTAGGCCAAACAACTGGCAAGATCATTTAAAATATTTTCAATAATGTCATGTTGGCATGCCCACATACTGGCACTGCCTGGCAGCATTTTGTCCTTGGTTGTAAGTAAGTATTTTAAAAGTTTTCCCATGAAGAGACAAGCTGATGTGTGCAAATAGCCAGCAAATAAACCGAGCCCACTTGTCAACATCATTACATGCCACATTTGCAAAATGGACCCACTGTTACTTAAAGATTACAGTGTAAAATTAGGATTAACAACTGAGCGAATGCAATTTCACCGCTGATTTTTTACATTACTTATTTGCCATATTGAGGAGAAAATTGTGAGAGAAAATTGTGTGAAGAACACAGAGACAGTGAAAAGAAGTTTCTTGTATGCCTGTCACAGCTGTGGCATCAGACTGAAATGGGCTTTTATGGGTTTCGTGGAGAGACTCAACTGAGCTGTAAATTTGGAGCATATTCTCACTTTGTTACACACAATGGGGATGTGAGGGCCCTTTAATACAGATAAATACCAGACAAATATTGATTTGTTGGCACTTTATATTGTGTGTATACTATAAAAAGCCAGCAGCCCCCAAGGTGGACCCCTGGCATTTGCTGCTGATAAGTGAAAAACTCTTCTACTGTTGTTTTTGCAACAGAGTAAGTCTATATCATAAGCCTGGTTTGTTTAGTTATTCTGCGTATATCTTCCCTGCTGTCGCCGTGTACCATTCCCACAGCTCGTTCTCATCTTGTCCGTCATTTCTCTCTTGAGTTTTTGAGCTATGTGTAATTACCCAGTTTGTTTGCACCTTGGCTCTAACTGCCTGTCTTGTCGCAGCCAGCTTGTGTTCACAGGAAGCCTGTGTGTGCGCGTGAGGGTTTTGCATGTGCCAATCAGTCTTTCGCAAATATGGGTGTGACAAGCAAGAGCATGCAACAGTGCTAGTGTGTTTCTCAGCACATGTGTGCATCACCCCGAGCCCACTCCGGCAGACACAGAGAACGAGAGAGAGGGACCTTGTCGTCTCTAATCCCTTTGTTTTGAGTCAGATTAGAGCTTTGCGAGGCGTTTGCGAGGCCTGCAGAATGTGGATTTAAGGATTAGTCTAATAAACAGAGGCTCTGTGGCACTCTGCAGCCCAGTGTGGAGATTACACAAGCACCAAGAGCAAGGAAGAGAGAGGGATGGATTCCACCCCTCCTCACTCTCTTCCTTCATTCATTTCCATCCTGACAAATGAGAGGGTGAGAGGAGAAGAGACATCGAGGAGAAAAATGGAAGCTGGATGAGGTCTGTTCACAGTTCCTGATCAGTGAGGTAACTTTCATTCATCTCAACCCCTGCAGAGACCACAACTCTGAGTCAGACCTTGGGATATGTAACTCTTATCCCACACTCTTGTATGACCTCAACAATACTTCATCATCACTGCATTCAGGCTGTCTGATCACAGGGGACGTTCCCCCATTCATATAATACTCAGCAATACACAAATAATGCACAGACAAGTATTAAATCAGAAGCCAAAGAGGGAAGCAAAACTATCAGCCCACTAAAAATCTTGTCTACAGTGCTGCAGAGCGTTTTCCAAACCCTGCAGTCATATTGTAGACAAATTAATATGCGTTTGCTTTTCATTTTATTTCAATGGAGTATGAAAATCAACTTACAGGGAACCTGATAGAACTGGGTTCAGTTACAGAGAATACATATTGTTTTATTTTTGTAATGGACCTTATTGTCGTGTGGCAGTGCAAATGAAAGGCAGCCCAATTTGTAAAATCTACTCCTGACTTATTATGTGCTCACTTACTAATTAGGGTCTAAAGCTCAGAGATATGGGAGTTTGCTGCACATCGCTGCACTAGGAAGTTGTATGTTGGAGGACATTTAAACCCACAGTAATCAAACAGCGGCATTATCAGGGCTTCATGCATTTCCTGTTAGGATTTGCTGCCACGAAAGGATTTTCTTTTCTTTTTTTAATAGAATGACTTAAGTACGTCAATATCCCAAAAATGTTAGTGACAGAACTAAACATACCAACAAACACAGTGAACACAGTGACGCATCTCACTTAACAAGCAACTGATTTTTACCTACTTGGCTCAAAAGAGGTGTTGGAGGTAATGGGGCGTGGTGTGTGTGTGTGGGAGAGAGAAAGAGAGATAAAATGTTTCCTGTCCCACACACCCCTCAGCTGTTGGCTCACAGAACATCTTGGATCCAAAATGGACCACAGTTTCCAGTTGAACCGGAGCCATCCAAGCATCCCCAGCCATCCTTTTTGCCTTGCGTCTATATATATGTGTGTGTGTGTGTGTGTGTGTGTGTGTGTGTGTGTGTGTGTGTGTGTGTGTGTGTGTGTGTGAGGATATATTCCTTCTTTGCGCATGCTACCCGAAGACATGATTGATGACTCTTCATGGCAAGGAGCCTCTCAGTCAAAGCCCGGCGCAAAGCTCATACGAGGCAGACCTGTGTGTGTGTTACAGAGAGAATAATAGAGGTGATAGTGCTTTTATAAATGCGTATACATACAGGAATATTTATATATGCTTATAGATGTTGTACACCTCTTATACACACACAAACACACACTTCTGTCTGAGTACAAGGAGTAATCAGGATGCCTAAGCATTCCCCTGACAATGAAGCTCCAGAGAGCCTTGTCTTGAGCCTTGACACACACACACACACACACACACACACACACACACACACACACATACACACATTTATCTATACAGCTTAAATTTCCCATTCAGTGAAATTTGAAGTATAATGTATATAATAGGATATTTGTTGAAAAGACTTTGCAACACATTGTTCAAATTAATTACATTGAATCAGTATGCAGCATTCAGTATATCCTCAGAAAAAAAAAATCATGGTGAAAAGGACAAATTATACATTAGGTTAATAAGGATTTGCACTTAAGGACGTGATGTCAAGTACATGCCGCTCTTCGGAGAAAACTGAATGTGTAATTGGATGCTTTGATGAACTGTATGTATAATATCTTAATCTTAACCATATTTGGACTTCGAGTTTGTTTCTCTCTCTGAAGTCAAGATGCACGCAGGTTGTTTGGTGATGTGTAATTGAGTACAAGTCTCATTCAAGGATTTGTTTTTCCTCTTTATTCTCATGCAACCTCTCTGTACTCAGTTCTTTCCCTGTCTGCTCCTTTGTTCCTCTCAGTTACTCTGTCTTCCTCTCTTTGTCTTTATGAACAAACTGTGTAAACAACTTAATTTGAGCAGCGGCACAAAAGCAGCAGAAAATTTAAGCCAAACGCTTTATAGCCACAATTTTGTCTTTTGTGATAACAGTTTTCAATAGACCATCTTTTGCGATACAAATTCAATTCAAATTTCGAAAAAAGAACAAGAGATAGAGATGGAGAAAGAAAAAGACACCAAATGAACAACTTCATCTCCTGTTGACAAAGAGTCCTGGAAGAGTGGATGAATTATCTGATGGAAAGGCTCCATGCTGTGTTTTATCAGGCTTTTAGCTGCCAGTCTTGTTGGCCGATTGTTGTTTTTGGTATGGTTACAATTGAATTAAATGAGCCAGGTAATGGCTACATTACAGACTCTTCTAGTCTAACATTAAAATAAGATAAGATTAGAAAAAATGCTTATATAAAGATGGAAAAAATACAATGAAGAAATTTAAAGAACAAGTGAAAAAAGTTAAAAATGTTTAGCATGAAGAAAAAAAAATGTGTTACCGAATCAAAACTCCATGCAAAATAGTAGCTGTATTAAAAGTAGTTGCAGTGAAAATACTACAGAAATATAAAAAGTATAGAAATACATTGACTTTATCAATCCCACAGTGGGGAAATTTACTTGTCACAGCAGCATAGAAAAAGACCAAAACAAATGCACACAATATGAACAAATTTACAAATACTTATGAGATATAGGAAATAATATAGATACAAAATAATCATTTTAGAAAAAAAATAAAATAAGAGCAATTAATAAAAATACACACACAGATGATATACACACAAAAAATTATAAATACAAAAATATATAAATAAATTCAGTTTGGAATGATGAATTAAAGTGACAGGTGCTGTGGAATGAGATGACCAGTCCAACATTATTTTATTGTGATATTGAAAAGTCTGACGGCTGCCGGAACAAACGACCTGCGGTAGCGCTCTTTCCTGCACTGTGGGTACAGCAGTCTGCCACTGAAGGAGCTGCTTAAAGCTCCGACAGTCTCATGGAGGGGGTGAGAGATGTTGTCCATGATCCATGTCAGCTTGGCTAACATCCACCTCTCACCCACCTTCTCTATGGAGTCCTGAAGACTGCCCAGGACTGGCCCTTTTGACCAGCTTGATTATTCTCCTCCCGTCCCTCTCTGTACCTGCACAGCCCCAGCGGACCACTGCATAAAAGATGGCCGACGCCACCACAGTGTCGTAGAATGTCCTCAGCAGAGATGTGCAGACTCCGAAGGACCTCGGTCTTCTCAGCAGATGGAGTCGACTCTGGCCCTTCTTGAAGGGGACATCCGTGTTGTCCGACCAGTCCAGTTTATTGTTGATGTGAACACCCAGGAATTTATAATTAGGAGTTTAAAATTAGAAACTAAATAAGTTACTGTTTGTTTATCTTTGTATTTGTAGTTTTAGCAGGTCTACAAACAGCCATTTATATATACCATTATAAATGTGTATAGTGGTAGAAACTATAGGGTGGTGTAGAATGTATAGAGCGTATAGCACAATTAATCAATCAGAACAATCTCAGAACAATAATCTGCAACTGTTTTGATTATCCATTAAACCTCAGGAACAAGCAAGATTTTAAAAGATGTAATTTCAGATGTTTGAAAAACGACATTGATATCTCTGACATTTTAGAGACCAAAGGGTAAGCAATTATTTGAGAGCATAATATGTAGAAGAATCAGTGGTGGTTGTTGTTTGCTGCACTAAAGGTGCTTATAGAACTTATACATGTATATAAATCTGTAAAAAAAAGAAAAAAAGCTGTAAACCTTGCAAGCTGTGTTGTCAAGGTTTGTCTAGAGTATAAGAATAAGTCTATAAATGTCAGGGTAGTTTGTAGCTTATACGGAGTGAACATGCCCTGTTTGTGCACCCCCCTATTTGGCTGCAGTAGGAGTCATCTGGTCAGGAAGCCTCCCACAGTGTGATGGCTCCACACACCATTTATACCAGCACTCAAACATCGCCTCCATACTTATTTGTTTGATAAATGAGAGCAGTGGCTGGATGGAATCTTTGCAGCTAATTGTCTTTGGGTATCGTGCCAATGTACATGTAACAATTACAAATACCGTGAAATATTATGCAGAGCCGAATGCCGGTCGATTGTGATCAGCGTGTTCCCAGAGCTGGATGTCTCTACACCACTTTCTAAAGGCAGATTTGGAGGCATGACGCGATGGACCACAAAAAGACCTGAGGCAACTTCAAGCCATAAATGCACCGATACACCTACATTGGAAATGTTTTGGATCCACTGCTTGCTTTTTTTTTTTTTTCCTCAAGTGGACTTTTAGTGATACAGCAGCTGGCAAGTTATTAATCAGTATAACAGCTATTGTGACAATTCCTTGTATATATCTTGATTTGGACAGGTTAAGAAAATTAGATGCTTATTGTCCCCCTGTAAGAAACATATTTGGGTCATGCAATGACGTGGGTAAAAAAAAGAAAATCTTAAACTAGCTGAATCTGTGTTTAAAACCCAGTCTGCTACTTGCTTTCCTTTGATATTTAGATGACGTTCTTTTAGAGGTGGATTAGGTTAAACAGGAAACCATCTTGTTTGATGCTCACTAATCCATTGATGTCATTAACTTCCTATTAACTCGGTGTGATTTCGAGTTACAGTGGATTTACATTGTGTCATTCTCCCCATTTTTCCTCAAAGGCCCTTATTTGCAGAGACAAGGCCATTATCTGTACCAAACTTCACCTCTGTAATTTTGAAAATGAATTCTCCACCCTCCCTGTCATCTTCCAATTACATTTCTCATTCCGCCTGGATTTCATGGTCACTTCACGGCTGCACGCATGTCTCTTTTCTCCTTCGTCTAACCACCCTTTCTCACCTGTCAATGAAACGCAGCCCATTGCAAGCTCATGCAGGTGTTTGTACAGTTTTGCATCGATGTATCTGTTAGTCTATACGTCGGCTGAGTATTTCTGGGACTGCAACACTCCGTGAAGTCGTAGTATGTGATCAGTCAGAATGATAGTAAGTCTATTTACTCCTGATAAATTGGATAATCCACCTCAGTGTGATGATCAGGGAAGGTTGGACCGTTGTCAGCAGAGTAATTAACTAGGAAAGTTTGGTGTGTGTGTGTGTGTGTGTGTGTGTGTGTGTGTGTGTGTGTGTGTGTGTGTGTGTGTGTGTGTGTGTGTGTGTGTTTCAGCGACCTTGAGGAAAACACCTGCATGCATGGGATGTGATTGATACATTTTCCAAATCTAGTGGTTGTCCCCCTTAGCTTTCTCTGTTCTATCCATCAATCTCCTATTCTTTCTTTTCTTCTCTTCCTATTCAAATAACATTGACAAGAAAAGTTCCTCTTTCAACAGATGAATTTGAAAAACCAGCCCTGTACTGTCAAACATATGTTTTGAAACATCCAAGAGAAGCAACACTGAGAATATAGGCATTTCTTTCATTCATTTTTTTTTTAAAGAAAAATAATTTATGTAAAGGCTTTACAAGCCATGATGAAATAAATAAACATCTAGTACAACATACTTGAAATATAGATGTTTGTGACCTCCATAATTAGACTGCTAAAACAATAGTCAGCATAGATTAAATTGTTCGAAAAAGAAAAACCTACAGCTCCCATGACAATTTCCGCCATATCTGTAATATTCAAGTCTAATGTTTCGTCTAATGTAATTTGACCAGCTTTTGAGTTATCTCTACTTTCTAAACCATGCATCATTAAACCTCTCCCTTCCGTGAAGAAATGGCTGCCAAAAACAGAAACATTAAATATACAATAATAATGTTTTTAAGAAATTAGAAATCCTCATCTAGACATATGAAGTGGACCATGTGACATCCTGTTGAATAAGGCTACATTCAAAACTGAATTTTTAATCATTTCTGTCATCATAAATATCACTGTGATTTTAACTGAGATTTTTGGACCAAACTTTGGCTCTCTGTAGCCTAACAGCTAGGTGTTGTGACTTGCTAAACCTAACCAAGTAGTTTGTGGTACCTAAACCCAAGGCACCTTACTTTTCATGCTTAAGTGAAGCAAAACCTGACAACACACAGAAGTACGAAGTGGTTGGATAAAGTGTTCATCAGAAGAAGTTAAACGTGAAAATATCCATTTTTCATTTTAGTTTGTTAATGAATTAAACAAACACGATGCAACTTTGTGATTTGTGAACTATATAGGTGCTATACATTAATTTATAGTTTGGAAAATGTCAGAGAAGCTGGCTCCAAGTTTTTATACTAAACTAGAGTAATTGCCTCCTAACTCCAGCTCTGAAGAAAGATATGCAACTGGTTTTGTTTGTCTCACGTGGCTTTTGGAGAGAAGACAAATATGTATTTTCCCAAATTTTGTGCCCCAGATTTAACACAATCACATCCCTACATTCTTACCATAAGCACATTGACAGACATACACACCCACAGCTACACACACAAAGCCCTGTTTGCCCATTGTTTGCGTAACACCAGTCAGAATGTCCTCACATTTCCTGAGCCAGAATCCCGCTCTATTTCCTCACCCTCCATTCAAGGTACAAACACATTAAGGTTGAACTCCTAATAGCCCGTGTGATGGATGCCCGAGCATAATGAGGTCTTTATGAGACTTAATACCTACTGTTAATCAATGGACATAGCAGGGCACTTTTCAATACTACCTTCTAAGCATTTTAAAATGAGCCCTCATTGAATAGATTGACTCACGTTCTGTATCCTTCTCTCTCTTTTTCTCCCTTCTCATTCTTCCTCGACTCCACCATGCAATTAGTTACATCACATATGCTAAATCAAATGCCTGTTCTTTGGAAATACCCTTGCCTGCTCTGATATTGATAAATACTGTCCAGACTGAGAGATATTTTGATGAAAATGCAATGCTGCTCTGTAATGCTGTGGGTGGACTAGGCTTTCCTCAGCCTCAAGTAATGGAACCATGGCTGACCTATTTATTACCATAAATATCCCATACAGGCAGATGCTGGAAGTGTTCCTGTCAATTACTGCTGCTTGTTGTATTGTTGTACTTTGATCTTTAGCTACGAGTGTAATGCGTTGCTCGGGGCTGCTCCACTAGTATCATGCTTTATTAGCATCATAATCATGTGTAATCTGTATCCACAAGTATAAGGTTTGAAAAGATTAAATGTGAGCTGGTGGTGCCATAGCAATGGAAAGACAGGCGTAAACACAGAGGAGGTAATCTCATTTTAGCTGCGTTATAAGTTGTCTTACAAGCTGTGTCAAGTTCAGGTAACACTGTTACCTCAAGGTACCTCCATACTGTGCATGTGCATCTGTGTGTGTGTGTGTGTGTGTGTGTGTGCGTGCGTGCGTGCGTGCGTGCGTGTGTGTGTGTGTGTATCTGTGTGTGTGTGTGCGTGCGTGCGTGCGTGTGTGTGTGTGTATCTGTGTTTGGGTGTGTTTGGTTATCCCTTACAGCCTCTAAGGGAGTCGGATTCATTCTCACTCTGATAATGAGGGAGAGACTACTAATGCCCTCAAGTCATTTCTCCTCTTCTTCCATCCTTCCTGTTGCATCCGGCAGATTTTTTTTTTTCTTTGTTCCCTTTTACCTTTTTTTTTTCTTTTTTCCAATCTATATAATCTGTCTGTTTTGCTGGATTTTCTCCAACTTCTGTCCACTTTTGCTGAATCCATGCGCCACTGATATCAGTTTAGGATGACTGGACCATGTCTGAGTCACTTTCTGTTTTTTATGTAATAGATTTAAATACGGGCTGACCATTTTTCATCAGCGCGGTCGATTGCTGACTATCTCTGTGGACCACAGTGCTGGCAGCTCTGTTTCTCCCCACAATAGCCATACTTATCCTGCATCAATACTCCGATGTGTTGTATATTTGCCTGGTTTCTCAAATGTCTATTCCCAGTGCTCCCTCTTACCTAACGTTCCCTGTATATTCTACAGGGAGTGCAAGGCAAGAGTGAGTCACAGCAGTGCATCCATTAATTTTATACCAACCTTTCAATGCATCTTCCACTTTCTCCATCTCTTCTTCTTCCTATCTCTGTTTTTCAGGTGACTGAAGTGGAGACTAACATTACGGAGGCCTTTTGGAAGGCCTCTCCACCCCCGCCCCCGCTGCCTTCTCCTCCTTCCCCTCTGCGTCCGTATCTCCTCCCTGCATCCCGAGCTTCCTCACCCAACCTCGGCATGGATCTGAAGGACCGTAGGCACCGCTCCCTGACCAGGGGTCGTTGCTCCAAAGACTCCCAGTACAACACCTCCTCCCTGGACGCCGATGAGTGCCGTGTGCCTACCCAGAAGTCCTACAGTTCCAGCGAGACGCTCAAGGCCTTCGACCATGAGCAGAGGCTGCACTATGGCGGCTGTGTGACAGACCTGGTCCACCATGAGGCTGATGAGTACTCCCGGCAAGGTGGGTTTGTCGATTAAAGTATCTCTTTCAAAAACGTCATTATGTATTTGGCTCGATCCATACTGTGCTGGACTGAAGACTTTACATGAAACATCAAGTCTGTTTTATGACCTTAAAGGATTACTTCAGTATTTTGGGAAACATGATAATTTGCTTTCTTTCTGAGTTAGATGAGAATATTGCACCACTTTCATGCCTGTATGAGTATGAAACTACCACTAGTAGCAGGTTAGTTTAACTTTGAACAAAGAGTCAAAAAACAGGCTGTCTCTGTCTAAAGGTTAAAACACTTAATCTACCAGCACCTGTAAAGCTTTCTATTAATAAATCTCGTTATAAAATAATGTAGTATAATGTGGTTTTACAGTGTATTATGTGTGAAACCAAGTCAAATTTTTACGCTTTGCAAACAGATTAAACAATTGCAATGTGATGAATAAATTAGTGATGTGCCATGTCATATCATTCACGATAATACATTTGTTATGACAAAAAATATTCATATTCTGATAATGGCAATGATCTGACCTGTTGATGCAATGACATTACATATATAATAACTTTATTTATATATATTTATATATGCAGCATAACCATTTGACATACAGCCGCAGCTTGCACAACAACAATAAGGCTGAAAGTCGCTGAATTCTACAGCTCAGAGTTAATTGACAGTAGTGCCAATCTAGTGCTGGACAGTCGGCTCCGCCCCTCCTCCACACACACAGAGATTCACACATACGGAGCAAGGCAAAGGTTCCGGTGAATGACTCGAATCGTTACGAAATAAAACTGAAAGAAAAAGCCCCAAACTAATTTATGAATGGACAAACGTGTAAGCTAACTTCATAAATTCAGGCATAAACATCGTTGACTCTCTCGATAGTGGTGAGGTGGTAATTAGAAGCACTGCTGCTAATCATTGTAGTCCTGACAGAGCAGCAGCCTTCCTGATACCACTTCACCCCCAAATCCCTCCTCAGCTCTGTTTACACAATCTGAATCTCACTTACTGTTGTTTACAAACTTAAAAATTGAGATCATTTTTGTTTAGTTTTTACTGAATATTTAAAAGCATAATGTTACGTTTATGCTGACATATAAATCTATGACATTTATTTATGTATGTTAATCATGAAATATTTGTCAGTATTTTGTCGTATCATGAAGAATATCGTTATCGCAAAAATACCCAGATATGTCGTGATATAATTTCATACCGATTTGTTTTACCTCTTACTTTTGTTTCAACAACTTTGTGCTAAGCCATGCTAACCAGTAACTGGTGGTAGACTCATTTGCTCTATTTATTTACTGGACAGACGTATTGGTTACTTCATTCTTGGCCAGAAAGTTAGGAGCAACACTTCCCAAATTGTCAAATTATTCCTTTAATCAATCATTTGAATAAAACATATATTAGTATTAAGTGCAGAAGAGACTTCTGTGCAGGTTTCATCAAAAAACAGCTTATGCTGTATGGTTCCAGGCTTGTGAAATCTATATAGCAGATAAGAAGCAAAACTAGAAACTCAGTGCTGAAGCATTTTCCTGCCTAAATGTTAACAATTATTTCCCCTGTCAATGCGACTCTAGTATTAAAGTAATTTCTCTGTCCAGCATGTATGGTTGAGCCATGCGTAGTGATATCCTTTAAGAGCCCTTCCAGTCCTGTTGTGTGACCCAACATTACATAAACACCCTCTACCACACACTGAACAGACACACTGCTGCATGTCTAAAAGGTTTCCAGCTGTATACTACTTTTAGGCCTTCTGTGTTTCTTGCGAGGCTTCTGTGGCATGCTAATGTAATCAGACGCTGTAAATGCTGCACTTTGCAGCAGAGGACCAAAGCAGACCTTTAGCACTGGCAAGGCTGTCATAATGAACTTCTGTATCCCCTGGTGAGCAAGTTAGCCGATAGGCCGATAGGTCATTTCTAAAGGGGTAGGTCTGCTCTCATAGTCATGTCTGTAAACTGTGTGTGTATGTGCACGTGTGTATATTGCAGAGGGACATGAAACAGGCAGTATTGATTGTTGGCTAGTGAAAGGAGTCAGACTCAATGGGATTGATCTCTGCTAAGCTCTGTTTTCTCTGCATGGACGCAGACAGGAGAGGAAGCCAGCTCAGAGCAACACAACACAACAATGCAGAAGATAGTAGAAAAACACTGAAATCTCACTCCGAAATAAATACATGTACATGTCAAAGAAGCCTTGATGGTATTTACAAATGGAATATTTTCATTAGAGCTTGAAAAGGTAAACTCACAGCCAAGGTTTCATGTCTGACTGTGTGGCTTCAAGCAATCCGAGAAGTGGATCAATCTGACAGTAGTTTAAAGAAGAAAACGTGCAATGGCACGCTCACTAGGGAGACATATTTTTTAAAGAAAGGAATACAACAGAACAACACACTTCTACAGAGGCAAAGGGAGCAACAGAAAATGGAGGATTGATTGGCAGAATGGACGAAAGACTATAAGTCAGTGGTGTGTGCTGCTCGGACACACTCCAATGCTGCACCGCGCTGACCTCACACTAGGCGATAGCTGGTCGATACCACAGTCCTCTCAGCCTATCGTCTCCCTCGAAAGCCCAGAGCCGCAGATGCATCGTGGGAAGTGTGGCCACAGGAGACCAACAGTGTTGCAGCACCATATGGACTGTGACACTACGGGAGGAGGAGGAGTGCTGGAAGGATGGAGAAAGAGAAGGACTTAGAGTGAGAAAGAGAGAAAGCATGAGAGGCAGCAGATAATAGAGATTTCTTGATCTTTTAACTCTATATTTTTATAACCAGAGAGCAAGGGATTGAAACAATGCATTGTTATTTTGAATTGCTTGTAGTTTAGCAGTAAGAATAGACTGTAACTTTATTTTCCTTACAAGAAACTAAAATTGTACACAGGGGAGATTGCTTTCAGTTAATTTCCTTTTTGAATATCTAACTTTTTTTTTTTAAGAAGAGGTTTGGTATTTCAACTGACCTGCAATATTAGTTATTAATGGTTGACAGGGGCCACACGAGAAAATATGATTAACTTTGATTAAATTATAATGATGTTGTTTTTTTGATTGGATGACCTATCATGGTGTTTCTGCTTCGTGTTTAGAAGTTTTGGGGTCATCCGAGATTATTCTCAGGCACGTATTTTGCTTTAATGGCTTCGTGTTGCGGAAACCAATTTACAGTTGTGTGGTGTGTTAATGCATATTGACTTGCCCTTAAAAGCTGTCATAAGATTTATGTGTGAAATGAAAATGGCGGAAGCCTGGCAAAGGTGGGACTGGAGCACAAACTGAGCATGTGCACACATAAATGCACATGTAATAACACAAAATGTTGATCAATGTTTTTGAATTGATTATTGACTCATCTGCAAGCAGTTGGAGAAAAAGTTCAGACTCTATTGATGTTTGTCTTCAGGAGTTTCTCAGGGTTCCTTCATGTTGCACATGTAAATGCTGCTCAGGCACCAAGGCAGGCATAATACACATTTTCACAAGTCAGTTTTTTAGGGGCCTGTTTTGGTAATTTGTTTCAGTTATACAGTGCTAATTATTAGGAGTAGAGCGGATGTCCTCCGGATGTGTCCAGAGCCAAACCAAGAATCCTGGGATGTGATTCTCGGAAAAAAAACTCAACCATTTTTCTTGGATTAATAATTTTCTGTCATACAGACCAGTTTGTAATTGTTGAAGCTGTATACAAGCTTAGTTTTGGTGATCGTGTATACAACGTACACAAACAATTCCTTCTCTTTCTATTTTTGGATGTGCAAAACAGTCGTGCTAAAGCTTCCATTACCTTCTAAACTAACTTACTTACTGCACATAATTATGCATGAAAAGCTTCACTAGAATTCCAGTGTTTCCTGAAGCATAAATTCAACTTAAAAGGAACATCTTCTCCCTTTGGAAGCATATTTAAAGAGTGTTTGGTGTCTTTTTAGAGTTCTGAATATTTCTGGTTTTAGCAACAACATTTATGTCTGTATTATGTGCTTTATTTTCCCCAAAAGTACAGAACTATAACATGCTAACCGTACATCTGCATGAAAGACAGACAAAAAAAACTCTGCAGTGTAGTTGACATATATTGTATTCACAATGTGAAGTTAACGTTCTCAAACATTAACCAGATGTCAGAAATGAGTTCACTGATATACTGTACCCCCAAATCAGCACCCACTTATCAAATCAGTTCAGTGATTTAAGTAAATCTTATGTTGTGTCCACTGACAGCTGTTTCCCTAAATTAGAGAAAAAATAGACCAATCAAAAATTTGTGTAACAGGATTAGGACATTATCTCCCCATGCAGCTTGCAAAGTATTTAGTTAGATTCATTTAATTCAATTCAATTCCATTTAATTCACAACGTACAACATATATAGTGCCAAATCACAGCACGAGTCATCTCAGGACACTTAACATGATAACGTTGAGACTGTAAAGTATTATAGAGAGAAACCCAACAATTTAATGGGTCCCACATGAGTAGCAGTGGGAAGGAAAATCTGCCTTTTAACAGGAAGAAACTTCAGAACCAGGCTCAGAGGTGGGCGGCCATCTGCTTCGACTGGTTGGGGTGAGGGGAGAGCGACGAGAGCAACGAATAACATAGACACAACAAACAATAAACAAAGGGCAGGTTGGTGGGTCTAGTAACAACAAATCACAAACGTGTAGCTCCTGAGCCAAGTATACCTGCAGGAAAAACACAAAATACAGGAGCGAGAAGACACAAAGTTAATGCTGACATATGCATTATGCATGGGAAATGGAAGAGAGAGGAGAAATGCATCATGGGAGGTCCCCAGCAGGCTCCGCCTCTAGCAGCATAACTAAGGGATGGTCCAGGGTCATATGGGCCAGTTCTATCTGTAAGCTTTATAAAAAGGAAAGTGTTAAGTCTGATCCTAAAACTAAAGAGAGTGTCTGCCTCCTGATCCAAAACAGAGCTGGTTCCGCAGTAGAGCAGCCTGAAAACTGAAGGCTCTGCCTCCCATCTTACTTTTGGAAACTCTGGTAGTCAGAAGTAAACCTGCACTATGAGAGCAAAGTGTTCTATTGGGATATGGTTCTATAAGGATAATTTTAACCTTTAACAGGAAGCCAAAGAGAAGCTAAAATGGTAGAAATATGATTTCTCTTGCTAACTACCGTCAGTCCCCTTGCTGCAGTATTTTGAATCAACTGCAGACTTCACAAACATATTGGCTCATCCTGTTAACAAGGAATTACAATCAAGGTGACCAGATTCCAAAAAAACAGATGTGCGGCAAAGAGTATGTTTGTGTGGGATAATGTGAGATACATTACTGAGAGGCAGTCTAAAAATTGTATTTATAATCCAACTTTTAACATACAAACACACAATAGATGATGCAGGTTACAGGTTAGACTTTTAGTAAGTGAAAGACTATATGGGTACATTTTATTTGAGTGCAACTTTCCAAACTCCCACACTAAGTAAATGGGTACATTTTTCAAGATAATTGGGCTAGTGCAGTGTCTCCTGCTCTATGTGTGAGATAAAGGGAAGATCAACACAGCTGTATACATTGTACTTACATAAATAGCTCTCAAATTAAACTATTTCTTAAATCATGTGTGCAACAACATGTAAACTGCTCCTAGCAACTTCTATTTCCACTGAACATTCAGCTGAACAGATACCTAACTTGCTCTAAAGTCAAGGCAACAACAAACAAAATGATTCCTGCCTCCCAACAAGTAATCAGTCAGCTAACCTTAATACAATGTAAGGATGAATAAAAGAAGTGAAACATATAGCAACTTGATTATCTGACTACCATAGTTGAGAAAAAAAAGTGCTGTTATATTGTACTGTTTCAAATTTTGCAACCTTATCCGGCTAAACACACTGAATATGTGCAAATTTTAAACAA
Organism: Embiotoca jacksoni; assembly: GCF_022577435.1. Classification (NCBI taxonomy): domain Eukaryota; kingdom Metazoa; phylum Chordata; class Actinopteri; family Embiotocidae; genus Embiotoca; species Embiotoca jacksoni. Next base: position 15,873,786 of record NW_027185403.1, read on the forward strand.
GTCCTTTTTCATTTCAGTTTATTTTCAGTGTTTGAACACTTGCTGTCCCTAATGGCTCTTTGCAGATCCTGATAAAGCGGGTTCAGTTGTGTCTTCCAACAGACCCCCCACTTTCATTGGATCTCAACTCCACAGTTTCTCCATTATACACTTATTACCTTGCCTGCTTGGATAAGCACAGCCAAATAACACATTCTTTCCTAAACATAACATGCAGCAGCCTGGAAAGCTCATTACAAGTGTTCACTATTTAACACCACAAAGTAACGTGTTTGAAGACATTAGTGATCCCAATAAGGCAAAAGTCTCATTCTCATAAAACCAGAAAAAGCTTTATTTTTCACATAAAACTGTCAACTAGTTTTATTTCCCTGTCATATTTTTTTCAGTGAATTAGTTAGCAGAATGAATCACAGCTAAACAGATCCAATAACAGAAATACAAATATGACAAAAGTGTAAAGTCAAATATATCACTTTGACTAGTGAACAGAAGCACACCACCCCGTACTCTCTTCCTGCAGGCTGTCTTTGTTTGTCTGTTGACTCTCACCGCTCTGTCTCTGATCTTTCAACTCATGCTACATCTCTTTGTCTCTCTCCCGGTCCTTTCTGCAGCTTCTATTTAGCACATCCCAGGGGTGTGTCATCCCTGCAGGTCCACCTCTAGACAGCAGGCATTATCACAGCCACTGCAGTCTCTAGAAGCTTTTGGCCTTTCCTTTCAGAGGGATCTAAATGAGCCCCTCTACAGTCTCCTCTGCTGTTTTGCCCCCAGGGCTGGAAACCACACAGAGAAATCCACCACCCACATGCCTACCTCGCCCTACTGTCCCCTCTCAGTTGTGTCTGTCTCTCACTCACTTTCCGTCTCTCACTTTTTTCTCACTTTCTTTTTATGTCCTTTTTTGCTCTTCTGTCACACCTTTCATGTCTGCTTTCTCCATCACATTCTTTTTTTCGCCCATACTCTCACCCTTGCTGTTCCTGTATTGTTGCTTTAGTGGTCATATCACACATCTGTTATGTTGACGCCCTCTATGGATTTGAGAACGGGTACACAGAGTGTTTCTTCATTTTTTATTTCACACGTGCTTTGTCTTCGATATGGGCTCTATAGGTTTGACCTTTCAGCTGCAGAGATACACTGAAAAGTACATATATATATATATATGCTGATATTATCAGAATGAGCCTGATAGAGCTTCAGTATACATACTGTATGGCCATGTTTCCCTCATTTTCCATTCCCTTTTCTCCGGTGACTTTGATGTGACAAATGACAACAGTAGCCAAGGATTGCTTTGTCCGAAAACTCTGCCAAACTCTGCCACTGGCATCCTGGCATGATTGCCTCACTGTCTGTATTCAAGACCGAATGGCAAGGCAAATGCACAGCTAGGTAGCCGGGAGGAGGCTTAATACTAGAGACATAGATCCTTCGTTTCCTACGTCCTCTCCATTCTTTGGGGAGACTTGCAAGTATCTGCAAGAACAGCAGCAGCAATCTCTTATAATGTGTCCTCTTCAGCAAGATTGTGGGACTAACCCAAACCCTCTAGAGAGAGCGGTCTCCTATGTGGCAGGGTTGGCAAAATCCTCCATGAAAACATGAAAGGAACCTGCATGATAAATTTGATTAAGTCTATTATGTGATACAAGTGTGAAGTCTTTGACTATTTCAGATCACTTCTTGGCAAGAAGGATATATTTACAATACAAACTACCTCTGAAAGCCTAATTCCATTAAGAATACCCCCGATTCAACATTTTTCTCCTATAATATTGTCAGACTCGCAATGTTCATTGTTCTGTTATGTAACTTGCCCATGCAAAGTTTGATTGAAGATTCAGGTGAGGCTTCAACAGGGCGCCAGACTAACTTTTTACAATGGTTGTACTGGTGCACCTAACTTTTTCATTTTAAGCTCACCAGCGCTTGATTTAGGTCCACCCAAAAGTTTTCACCCCTCTTTTTGCACCCCAATAAAACATTCTAAGTTCAATCTTTTTTGTCAGTTCCCATACACATTGGTAATTTCTTAACACATCATGTAAAGGATTGAAGATTGACTGTCATGCTTCATCCTTCACAGCTGGTTGAAAGAACTCTGAGACACCTTTACTGCTTGTTGGAATAAATTGCAGCTCATCTGCGTCACTACAATCAGCAAAATGTATCTATACAAAATTCAGAAATCCCGCTTTTCTCAAAGGACTGCATATATTGTTTTCATATCAAAATGCGGGTTATAATAGCCTTTACATGTACAGCTACAATCACAGTGCATACTGCTCACCAAGCTCTCGGCTTATCAGCACACCTATGTCCTCCCACGTTAGTTATCAGCCTCTACTCTGCAGCTAAAACAGGAGCGGTACCTAAAACTGTCAAAACTGTCCGATTGGCAAAGTCTTTGCTCTTTAACACAACTGCTAACACAACTTTATCCTTTGCTTACAATTATCAACACGTGTTTTTTTTGGTGCTGTTTTACTCTTTTGCAGACAGCTCAGCTGCAGCTGCTGCGAAACACATTCCGAGTCCTGATCCACTCCCTCTCTGTGTGACAGCTTAACTGTGCTGCTCTCCCAAGGAGAGCAGTCTGTGGACTGTGTTAATTCACTGTAGTCAAACAATGCTGCTTTCAGGGAAGGGCAGAAACTATATTTATCATATTTGTTCAACGGCAAATATCAGCACACCTGGTTGATGTTGAAATTTCAGGCACAGCAGTGCAACCAATGAAAATGTTTAGTTGTATTTGACAGATTTTTCACCACATGTGCAACCAAAATCGTCATTCTTTGGGGCCATGAGTCTCAAGGAGAGGCCCAGTGTGTGATTTCCGGTAGAGGTGCCTCTGGTCTTTACAGCAACTATTTCAAGGCTTTCAACAAGTACAGCTGTTCATCATCCATAGGAAGCCAGTGAGGGTTCTTGTCCTTGCTGCTTCATGAGCATCTTGTTCTTTTTAGCCAAGGCTCTTGCACAGTGGCGGGTTGAATTAAGTGAATAGCGTATACCTACCACATGTTCACCTCCTGGTGATGCTTATCGCTTGCAGCGCCTGGTGACATCGTGCGTCACATAAGGAGCACAGATCTGTTTGCAGCCCTTCATGGGGCAACAGCACAGCCGACAGTAGCAGTGACTGCAGTGCACAGGGCCATTGGGCCTTGATAACTGAGAGTAAACAAAAGCCGAATTCCACAAAAAATAAAGGACAAATCAAATAAAAAAAAGTGTGTTTTGTGTGCTTCTTTGAGTGTATTCAAGCACACATGCTGGTGTGTGTCCTTGCATTCCACTGGGTTACAGTCAACCTGGACTGCTGATGATCAAAGAGAGAACAAAGCAGCTGCATGCTATTAAAAATAAATGGCGGTGAGATTAAATACAATCCCTCCCCTCTTCCTGCGATCCCTCTTCATCTTTGTCTTCTCCCTGGCATTCTGTGCCTCTGCCAGCTGCTGACACTCAAAAGCATCCCGTAGCTGCAGCAATAGAGCAGCAGAGTTGCTGAAGAATATCCTGGGGCTGACTCTACTCCACTCCGCCAATGCTCAATGTACTCCCACTCTCCCCCTCCCCGTACTTGCTTTTTAAGGCAGGAAACAACTCATGTGGGTGTGGCCCCTTCGCATGCAAGCAGGTCTTTTAAAGGAGGCTGTAACTCAAAGTAACATCTGGTCCAGCATTTGGCACTCATACACTCATACTCAGGCTACTGTACATGTCAAAGGGGCCCAGTTTACAGACTTACTTTAGCTTTTCCCTGCATTACAAATTTGTCAGTGTAAAGTTTGTTTGTGACAGAGTGAGAGTGATTATTACTTGTTTTGGCACTAAGTACAGGTCTGTCAGACCCTGATGTGTCCTTGGAAATCACTCTATAACATCATCCACACAAACCAAAATAATCCATCTTAGATTGTCAAATCCTGTCTGCTATAAATGTGAAAGTGCTAGCTATTAGTGGGGATGTTGGCACAGGTGCGTGCATACACACACATGCAAACACTGGGTAACAAATGAGACAAATAATAGGAAGAGGCCGGGGAAATGCATGCTGAAGGTGGCAGCTATTTAGCACCGATGCTGGCTCTCATTCACAGACACACACACATGCAAACACAAATATTAGGTAACAAACAAGACAATTAATTGACAGAGTCCAGGGAAGTGCATGCTGACGTCTGCAATTTTCTGAGTAAAAATCATTTATCAAACAATTTTGCGTGGGTTTAGTAAGAGTTAAGCTAATCTTTGTTTACTATGTAATGACCCTCTTTGACTCTGCTTTGGCAGGTTTTGATAAATGAGGCAGATTTTAAATGTCACTGTTATCAAGTGTGTTTTTCTTTTCTTTTTTTTTTTTTTTCTTTTTTCTCACAGCGGAGTCACTTGCTTCCCCGGCTGTAATTAAACATGGTCCCCAGCTACAGAATTTTAATGTGTGTGCATGTGTGCACAGACGTATGGCACATTTCTTCTACGAGTCTATATCTGTTTTGATGTTGATTCTGTCCTCGCCTTTGTGACAAAGATGATACCGATGCAGTGCAGTGATTTGTTTTCCAACTGATGTTGCTGCATGTGTAAATAATCTTCAAACACTATGGGATTACCATGCAGATAAATAGTAATGCTGTAGGTTCAGAGAGAGGCGTTTCAGAAATGATAAGCAGGGGAAGATGTTAGGATTCCATGTATGTACATGACAGCAGATGATTTGGTGTACTAATGTGCGAAATTGAAAATCCACCAAAAAAAAGAATGTTCTTTACTTTTACAACAATACATCAACACTCTGTAGCACGCTGTGATTCAGTGCCATATTGTTCCCAATGCAAAATTCAAAAGAGTCATATATATTTTTATTTTTCATGATTACTGAGTGTCTTTTGTTGGCTTGATAAATTCTTTAACATTTGCTGGCGGTGAAACCCGGGCTTTAAACATTCACAGAGCTGCTGCAGTTGGCAGAAATGCAAGATTAAAACCTTGATTTGGCCTCTGGCACACATGTTGCCACTCCCACATGCTAGGCATAAAGAAGACATCACAAACACAGAGTTAAACCATATTTAAGCCATAATTCCCTGCTGAATCAGCCTTAAGGTTTGTCTGGGGAATTCTGTGTGACCAGATCATAACGTATGCGGTGCTAATCTGTCGCAAGCTTATCCCATTATCATTTACCACCGGCAAAAAGCATTGCCATTTTCCAAGTGAAAGTACCACAGCATGAAGCAGAATTGCTGCTGCCATGGTCGACTGTAGTTTCACATACCTTGCAGTGTGCTTTAGATTGAAGGTTAAACTGGAATCTCAATGTGTTCTGTGGAGCTGCTTTCTAGGATTTCTCTGCATTTTTTTTTTCTTCTTTTTAAATGCTGCACACGTTTGGTCAAATTGATGGAGATGTCTTTTTAGTTTTCTTGTGAATTGTCTATTGGCCTGTGCTTTCTTTAAGAGGAATTATTATGCTTTACTGTTTTTTTTCTTTCATATATATATATATATATATATATATATTATCACTATTTATGTAATGTTGCAATGTCAGATGTTAACATTCAAAGTTTTAAATAATGAGGTGAATGAATCTAAAAGTAATTCCATTGAGAAAATAACCTCAAACTCTTCTGAACACAGTTTTTAGCTGGGTGTTAATTTTAAGGAGAAAATGAATGCTGCCTGCGTTTAAAAGTTCTTTAATGGACTAATTTTAATAACTAGACTAGTTTCAGATTTGTATGTATTGTCTGTTGCACAAGTAGAATCTACAGAGAAATGCTGTACATTCCTCCATTGTGTTCCATGCATTCACTTCTCTTGTGAATTCTCCACATTCTTCCTCAGTGGATGGGGTTCAAACATCCCTGCAGCCTGGTAAAATACCTCTCTTTTTAAAGGATTCAAATTATTATTGTGTCTGCTTTTTCAAAAATCTTGCAATGACCTGTTTCTCAATGATTTGAAAGGATAGATATGTTGACATGGTGGTGGTGATGAATGTGGTAAGACTTGCATGTAAGAAGGGTTGTTGGATTAAATGGGACCTATTTTGCTTTTCCATATCTTCTGTCATTGTATGTATTGTTACAATGTTAGATGTTCATACTAATGTGGCCAAAGTTTGATTATTGATTTGTTAGTAGATGTAAGTAGAGAATTATTGTGTCCTGGTCTTGTCAACGTTGGCCCCCTGTTCATGGACGAGAGGTGTTTCACTGCTTAGAGCTACACCTCTCAGTGACAAGACTTCCCACCAGAGTGTTGTGTCATGTCCTGTCATGTCCTGTCCTACCCAGACTGCTGTCCTCAGGGCAGGAGCAGAACTAGCCCAGGAATGGATGACATTCATCACACCTATTTTGGTCTCCTCATTAGAAGGTGCAAGGGCCCCTGTGGCTCAAGCAGGAACCAAAAGAACGGATGTCATCTGGGAGGTGTGGGAAGTGTTTGACCATGACACTCTATTTGTGCGTATCTGTTAGGTTGTTACTGCTCTGCTAATGGCGCGTTAATGACATGCCGCATGCTACGCAATACATATGTGTACATATGTGTGCAGATTTTTGACAATTATCACCAAGCTCTACAAGGTTGACTGTCAGTGTGCACGGTCACCCTGTATGTTACATAGCGAAGGTAATGTTGTTTGGCTACAGCCACCCACTTACGATGAGCAGTAAGAAGCACTTTGGGAGGCAAGTAAAACTGAGAGGAAGATACAAGCATTGATGGATATTGTTGTTTTAGGAAACAACAATGCAATCATATGCACAATCAAATTTTATACGATCATTTTTTTTTTCAGTTTCATTGTTTCACAGTGCAACATTTTCTATCATTTTAACAAAGCTTATTCCAGACATATTTGAATGTCCCAGTGTTTTGAAGAATTAGTGTGAGTGCTAATGCTCTGTTTACTTATTAGAGAAAAAAAGGAACAAGTTTAGTTTCCAGATGTCAAGATAGCATTTTAAACTTGACAGTATCTATTGATGCAAATAACTTTGTTTTCAATCCCAGCAAATTAGAGTCAAAGAATAATATATTTTTTTTTATTAAGGATGAGGGATTTCCTCTGATGGTGATCAGGCTGTTGACTGGTGTTGACGGGGAAAGGTTACTTAGATATACAGGGAAAAAAACAACAACTACACAGTAAAGCCATGAAACTAATTAATAGTCTGAATAAGGGATTACAGGATGGCTAGAGATCAGATCTGGGTGTAGAGGGGAAAAAAAAAAAAAACATTATTATTGTTGTTTTTGTTTTCTTAATGGTTTAGAGGCCGTCAGGAAATATGTGTTTTATGAGTTAAATTATAGACATTGTAATTTGTTAAGAGTGTGAACACTGTAAATTCTGCAGTGTGTTCAGTTGTACAGCTTTTAAACATTCAAGGCCAACTTTTTAAAATCCTTTCTGATACAGTATGTTGGGTAATTGCTGTTTAACTGAAAAAAAAAAAAAAGGTTTGAAAATATTGTGGTTTTACAAATTAATTGTATTTGCCATATGGTAAATCATAACTAAACACAAAGTTAAAGCTTAATTTTTTTTGGCCACTTTGGCCACAGCAGAACCAGCTGTAAAAACAATATTGACATATAATCACTTTATAAAGCAGTTGCCATCCAAAAGACACAACTCAATATTAACATAAAAATTTGTTTGGATTTATGTTTCTGCTTACAGCTTCTGGTTTAGCTTCTTTTTTTTTTTCTTTTTTTTTGTATCAGCTCTTGAGAGAAATCTGTCACTAAAGCTTATAAATACTCCACTATTCGTGTAGCTTACAATTATTTTTGATGGTGCTGCATCAAAAATATGAGGCACTTCGTCAGTATGAGTGACCCTTTTTGCATTGCATCCTGTCATTTGATTCATTGTTTATATAAAAGTATCAAGCATATTTAAAATCAGAGAAAGATTGTCACTGCAAAAAACAAATAAACAAAGAATTATAATCATGAAAATCAAACACAATATATGACAACCTTGATCCCCTCACCCTTACTTCTACCTTACCACACAAAGGGCACACTACTTCCTGTCTTGGCACTAATTTTAGCATTGGATGACATTTTTAATATGAATGTCGGGATGCTGAGCTGCTTTCTCCATGTATAACTGAGGAGTTTCACTAACGGATGAGAGATAGGAATTTTGTGTATTAAAAAAAGCCATTCACACGATTCACTATTAACATCAGCAGAGTTATTGTTCATGAGCATCCTCATGTCTGATGTGTGGATATATGCACCCATGAAACACTCACATCATTTTACACACTGCTTAGCCCATCACCATGGAAACCCTGATTTGTGAAGCTGTTTATCAGTATTCTTCACTGCCACACTATGTTTGTGTGTGCATGTGTGTATGCGTGTGTAAGAATAATATGTGCAATAATGATAGTTGCACAACAGTCTCACGGACTCCATTATGCCCCCTCTCAGACAACAGTGATACAGTACATGTATTAAAGTTAATGACAAGCTTCTTTTCCTTTGTTCATGTGTCTCCCCGCTCAGGTGCTTTCAGTACAGTATTTTGGCATATTGTTCAGATGTACACAGTACTGCTCTGTCTGCCTGCTCCAGCTCCATCCTGTTCTATCTCTCCCTGTAAAATGAAGTGTTTACCATGACCAGGGATTTCATCAGTCTTCGCTAGTCCATCCTATGATGCCTTTTTTTGTCATTAGCTTCCCTCACTCTCTATTTCACCTCCTATTTTTTTCTTCCCCTTTATCAATTTAGGAGGAAGTAATTTTTTTTCTAATCTTCACACAGCTTAACACAGCAGCAATTTTGTAAACTAAACCGTGGATCATTTAAAAAAAAAAAAAAAAAAAAAAAAAAAAAAATTGAGACAAAATGAATTCAATGACCAGTCGTTCCAAGATTCATGAATTCATGAATATTCTCACTCAACAACTTTCAGCCGTTGTCCATCGATTGTATCGACATCACTTTGTATACGCTTACATGCTGTTTTTTTTTAATTCTATCACTGATCATGAATAATATCCATGAGAGTGAGATGGAGACGAAATGAGGGAGAGGAAGATCATTTGTACTTTAGTCTGTGATAAGCTTAGAGATGTGATTAGCCATAGTCAAAGTAGATATCTCTTCTCGACTATATAAATGTGGCATGACTAGCATTATTGCCTGCATTTATTGATAATCAATAAGCATTCTGAATGTGGCTTTCTACACTGGCATGTCAATCTGTGATCAATCTGTAATCCTCTTTTCAGTTTTATAATCCAGTTTTGCTTTCCTTTATTTTGTAATCTTGCACCGAGTAGCTTAATGATTTGTTTTTCTGGTGCATGTTGTTTTACTGACTGACTATTATGGGACACGAAGGAGAGGAGCTTCAGTTGGGATACAAGTATTCTAGTATTTGACCCCTTAAAATAGCTACTAACTACTATATTGTCTCTACTTGTGTTGTCATTTCCACTGTTTCCTGTTTCTTTCTTTCTCTGGCATCTGTTGAAACATTTCTTCACCTAAACGTTTCTTTGTAAGGAAAGAATTTAAACTTATATTTTATTGCTTCAAAAAAACACAAAAGACATGTTCATTTTCTTCAGGGATACTAAAGTGCAGTGCCGATGAATTTTGAATTGGATGCAAATGAAAATGGAAAATATTAAGAAATGGCGCATTTTGGCTGCTATTAGCCACGAGTTCCAGCATTTTCTTAGCTGTGACAAAGAAAATAAGGCTTTTTCTGTTATTAGCAGTAATTCCATCTATTTCAGGGGATTGTTGGAGAACCTACCGTGCACAGTTGCATTTGCTTCCTGATTTTGATGCATCCTCCACCGAGGAGCAAATCAGTTCACTAGTTCAGCACTTCAGGGCAAATCAGACCTTGTTCTTAGCAAGCACTCCCCCTGAATGCTGAAAATGGCATGTCCGGGGGTTGCCCGGACTGTAAACTATTCAATCTGGAAAAAGCAACGTAATTGCAGGCAATGAAGCCCACAAGTTCAGCCTGCTTTACATCCTTCCACGGTGGGGTGAGGGAAAGTCAACCAGCATAATGCTGAGTCCTGCTGCCTATACTTTGCCTGTCAAACTGCTAACAAGCACAAATGATTTTTTAATGATAGGCCCCTCTATCCCACAAAGCTGTCTACTCACAAACACTCATTCACATATGCACACATTTGCTCCCACACACATACGAAATTAGTTTTATCAAGGGAAGTACATTTGGTTTAATGGATCACTGCCATACCCACTCACACAATTGTGGTGTTGTAAGCTGCAACAAGATGCTTCTATTTCCCCCCACGTCACTTATTTTTTTCTGAGACACAGCGTGCGGTGCATGAATACTCCTAATGATGATGTATCTCAGGTGCAGGAAACTAAAAAACAAGTAAAACTGCAGCTTCGCTCATGCAATGTTTCAACCAAATGATGGTCTATGAAGGTAAATCAGTGTAAATATATGGCACTCTGTGCGACCTGTAGTTTTTTACATTAAAAAATGCTTGGGGCTCCAGGGACTGGTGAGACAAGGAATTACACTCCCGGAAGTCATGTTAAAGAAAATTATCTTGAGTCTGAAGGCTTATTCGAGCGCTACACACTGTTTTATAATATAACGAGGAAGGATTGTACTGCTCTGGAAAGTTATCAGCTTTTGTTTGATTTGCCAAAGCAGCACCTTAGATTTTAGCCAAAGTTATCCTGCACTGTTTTGCCAGAAGCCACCACTCCATTGAATAGCCGAATTAGACCGTCCTCCCAAGAAAAAGAGCAGCATCAGTCATCTCAGCAGGTGCTACAGAATGACACATCTTTACGGTCAAGTGGCAGAGCCCTGTAGAGGACGTAATAATGATGAGAGCGAAGTAGAAGGACAGGTTACACTACAGATTAAAACGCAGGAGGTGTAAGCGGACAAGAGACCTTTTTTTGTTTTCCAACCAACAGTCAACATGCTTTTCTTTTTTAACACTGACCATGATCATTTTCAAATTTACGCAAGTATTTAATCCTGTAACCATGGCGATCAATCGCCTCCCCTAACCATAGTCAGGCACTGCAGAAATTTGAACCAAAACCACAACTTTTCTCCAACCTTAATTGACATCTTATTTGAACTCAAATCACGATCTTTGTCTAATCCTACAGCCGACATTCTGCTCTGTCCTTTGCTTTATTAGTGAAAAGTATTCAGGGAAACATTCTCCACCATGCTGCTTTCACCCCGTTGCACAGTCTAATGCAGATGTCTGCACACACAGACACACACTGCTAACGCATTCTCATTCTGTTAGTTCATCCTGAGCAAATTTCTTTTTTCCTTTCTTGTTATTTCTATTTCATTTATTCAAGCTCTATTCTCTTTCGAATTTGATTGTGATTATACTGATTACCATTATTATCTTATTCTTTTTCTCTTTCTCACACACACACACACACACACACACACACATATTATCACATTTCCTTCCAATTGTTTTGTAGCTCTCCCTTCACTCGCCTTGTTCTTCTCATTTAAAAGCGCAAAACAGTCAACGAAGCATTTTTAAAAATCTGTCATATTTTCATTTAAACCAGGAAATAAAAGTTTTAGGAATCGTTAGAAAACAAGGGGCTCTAGCATGTAAAATTAGGAAATTGTTAAGATCTTGTGCTATTTCTTGGTCCACGATCAAATTTTTGGCATTGATCATAACTTTTTTGTACAAAAGGTCAGATTTCCCAGTTTTATCCTTCCATTGAAGCAGCGTTCAGATGATACTCAGGTGGATTTGATCGACTCATCAGAGACTTGTTCAAGTAAATGAACTTGATGCAATTGTTCACCTGTTACGCATATGGCTGTGCCTCAAATTTTAAGCAGAAAATCAGTTACGAAGTAGCATTGTGATGGTGGGAAACATCAGATGGCTTTCTTAGTGTCAAATCATGGCTAGACTGAAGGTTTCTAAGGGGGCAGTGCACGGCATTGATAAACACTTTGCAGAAAATAGATCTATTGTTTCCAAAGCACAATCAGGTAGACCAAAAGTGACCCCACCATCAGAATATCAATACATCAGTCCTTGTACACTGTTCGAGAGAAAAGCAACTTCATCACAGATACAGAATTAGCTAAATAAAGAATGCCAAACTCCTATTGGTAAAAGTCCTGTCGAAAGAAGACTGTGTGGTAGAGATGTTTAAATGACCTTTCAGGAGGGAAAACAAGCCCAAAAGCTTGAGATTTGCCAGCATCTCAGATTGAATGATGAAAAATGGTAAATGTACTGATGAATCAGTTTGAGAAAACAGTAGAGAGATTGAAACTGCAGTGAAGCATCAAAGTCATGGTAAAATCTGGTGGGGATATTCATGCTTGGGAGCGTTTTACCTTCTCTGGAGTTTAACACCTGACCAAGGGACGTGCTATACTTCCTCTGGTTTGCATTTTTGTATAGAATGAGTCATATTGCAGCAGGATAATGAGCCTAAACATACCTCAAAGCTTTGCATAATAACCACTTGAAGAGCAGGGAGTTCTGGCTGTCGTGTACTTTTCTCCCACAGTTGGACCCATTGAACAGAAACGGGCCACTTGAAGCCTGAGCAAGCCAGGGATTCAGTGACATCACAAAAAGCTCTTTGGAACATTGTCAAATCATGCTGGGATGACATGGGTTATTTGGACTCCACTGTATATGCCAGCACACACACATTGAACAGACGCAGATGTGTGAAGCCCAATGCAACTGCCAAAGCCGCATGAGGCTTAAAGCACGCATTAATGTGCATCATAAGTGCGAGTACGACAGCGCCGGTGGCATACGGACAGACAGGCATTGATCTGATTAAAGTGCAGCGCCACATTTTGCCCTCATATCTGTCATAATATCATGTAACAAACATGCAATTGGTTTTCTATTTGTGGAATAACTGAGATAGATTTTCATGTCTGCTTCAACCCCTCGCACCAATCCATCTTTCTTTGAGCGCATGGTACGTCGGGCTGTGTCTGCAGCGCATAGCGATAAGGAGAGATTGGATTGTACATGTGTAATCACTGGTTATGGGATGTTAATTGTACAGAGTGCTGCCCTGTGGGATGTAACATTAGATATGTGTAGCAACCACACACACCAACATAGATGCACCCATGCACACACTTTGATGATGTGAAACTGTCTTCGTAGCATTTATTTAGACTAGCTGTGTTTGTGGCCCAATTATTGTCACTGTAGTTGAATGGGATGGTTTGCCTAAATCCTCTCTGTGATTGTGTAGTAGACACTTCTCTTAGCGAGCAGTTTGGTACCTGACAATTTGCTGACTTTTGCTAAAGAACCCATTTGCTCTGCTCTCTCAGGCCTCCTGGAGTTCTCTCCCGTCCTCCTCCGATACTTCATCTCAGGTATGGGTTCAACCACTGTAGTTAGATCCTGTGCGTGTAAATTATCAACAAATTGTAAAAGTCCCTCATGTCAAGTATAGTAAAGAAGGTTCCTTTTGTCATCCTTTATGATAAGTTGGAGGAAAAGACAACAAAGACAGGAAGTCAAGGAATGGTAATAAACCCTGATGTCTTGCAGTGCTTGGGTGCTTTTGCACTGTAGTTGTTTGGAAGCTTGAGGAGCTGTAGCGTATCGACTCGAATCCATAGTTTTTCGTTTGCCTCTGCTCTCTAGTCAAGTCCATCTGTTTGTCTGAGTAAAAGTATAGAGCCCATCACCACTTCCTTGGCTAAGTTTCCTTTCAGCCCCCCCCCCCTCCCCTCCCTCCAACCCCCCCCATTACTTTCAGCACAACTCTCGAGTTTCGGCGGGGCTATGAAGAGGAGCCTTGAAGATCCAGCAGACGATTTTCATCTGTTTAATTCCTCTCTCTCTGATTGCATCCCTACTCTTGATGAGTCACAGTTAACCCAGTCACACAGCTGTGTGATTCCCAACGCACTGATTCATACAGTGTGCCGCCACAATGCCACCCTCTCTTCACTCGCCTCTTCCTTTCCTCTCCATCACAAACTGCTAATGAAGTGAATCACAACTGTTTTTCCCCCGATCCCTTTACCCCAACAGCTGATGGTGAGCGATTGCATCCACAATACTCTTTTAATTAGTATAGAGAATAAATTGGTTGAGCATGCCTTTTTCCTTAATTGCTTTTTCCTCAGCTTGGATTTAATTGGGCTGCAGCACTGTTTATTGATCTCCTTTGATGTGCTTTAATTTGGATAATTTTATATATTTATTTTGGACGTGACGAGTCGGTTTGTCTTGAGGGGGAGAGTGTTAGGCAGCGGGGCCGGTACTGCAGCAGACTGCGGTATATTCAGTGAGCCTGGGGTCCAGCGTGTGATGGCAACTAGGTGGGGAGATGATCAAACCCAGAAGGCAGCAAAGCAGCTCCACTACAGTCTGAGAGGCCTCAAGTGAACAGCTCTTTGATCTCTCATCGACACCTCATGAATGCCAATGTGGATCAGTAAAGCGAGGGAGGCAGGCCTTCGAAGCCAGCCTTAACAGGCCTGCAGGCCAGTACATATTTCTTCCAGCAGCTAGTTTGTATTTTGTGCCTGATTCATGCTGCGTCATCTGTCCCCCTCCTGCCTGCCACAACAAAGCCCAATTTTCATCCTCCGCTTCCATAGTTTCATAATTAGTGTGCTTCTCTGCGTGTGATTGTGGGTTTGTTTTCTTAATATGCGTGTGCATTTGCTTGTGCAAACCTTAGCTGGTGCTAGTGTCTCGATTTACTGCATTTATGTATGTTGCTCTCTACAGATCACCTGCCTAACTCTTGTCTCTCCGTCACAGGGGGGAACTTCACCCTGGCCGAGCTGGGAGTGTGCGAGCAGACTCCCACTCCGCACCCCGCTGCTGTCCCCTATTGCCCCGACCTCACCCTCCTCCAGAGGGGCTACTCCCTTAGCGCTGGCTCTGATGCCGACTCAGATCCCGAGGGGCCTTTGTCTCCAGAGCGGGCCATCCAGCTGTGGGCCGGACGAGGAGGTGTAAAGTCCCGCCGCAGCTCAGGAGTGTCCAGTCGTGAGAACTCAGCCCTCACACTCACCGACTCCGAGAATGACAAGTCTGATGATGAGTCAGGTAGGGCAAAGCACTCTTGAAAGTGTGGTCAAGATGGTGTCTGTTCAGTGTATCAAAGTGAAGGCCCACAGAGGAAATGAGTAAGAGAGTGGGTAGCACTTGTTGATGGAGTTAGAACAAAAACGGGAGGAGGTGTTGGACTGATATTTTCAACGTACAGTATTTTTGAATCTTACACAAGTTTCTCAATATTGTTAAAATCTTTGAAGCGGCACTCAAACAGACAACCATTATATGAATTGTGAGAGAGTTGGATTTATTGATTGAGTGTGTTTGTGATCTGAAGAACAGTGGTTGGATACCCCCCAGAGAGCCATCCTTATTTTCATCAATAGCACTTAGCCAAAGCCCACTAACACCAGCCTTTTAAACCACTTATCTGCTGAGATCTCACCACCGGTCTGTCAGTCTTCAAAAGAAGTATTTTGGATTTTTTTGGGGGGGGAGATAGCAACACTGGAGCATTTTAACTTTTGTGATCCAACATCCAGAAACAGTCAGAGAGTTTTTACTTTTCAAACGTACCCTTTCTTTGAATCTCCCCCAGAGTGTGAGGCTCCCAGGGGGAATTTCCTTCTGCTGGCAACTTTGTTTATTGCCATCTTCCCATTTCCTTGTTAATCCTGACGCAGTCGTAAACCTGTGCGGGAGCTTCGCCGGGGTGTCAATGGAGGTTAATGAAAAGTAGATGGGAGGAAGAGCAACAGTCTATTTAATTGAATTCTCGGCAGCCGCACGTATCAGCCATGGATCAACCTCTGTTGGACTGCGAAACCTCCGAATCAGAAGCAACTTCTGTCGACTGATCAAACTACTCAACACCTATTAAACACGTCAAGAAACACCTTCCCTGAGACGCGCCTCTCATCCAACCGCCCGATAATTGCTTTGTGGTTAATTACCAAGCTAATCTTGCAGGCACAGATATCAGCTGCAGACGCTGCTCTCACTCTCTCTGTCTCAGGGCCAGAAGAACTCCATTGAACACTCTGTCGTCGGCATTTCCAGACCTTGTAAAATTAGCTTCTTAATCCAACTCTGTATTGTAATAATCATTCGCCTGCAGTATGATGTCACTGAGTGTTGATTGTTAAGATCAAAAGTTCTTGTTTTTTCCCAAAAGAAACTTTGTCAAAAAGGGTTATTCATAGATATTTTTGTGCTCTTACAGGAGCCAAACGTGGACTTGTCTCTCAGAGACAAATTTATACTGATGATTATGCAGAACACGTGTCAAATCAAAGTCAATTAGATTTAATTCTAGGCTTCAGAAGTTTGCCCTCTATAGTAGTGTGTAGGGGGAACCACTGGCTCCCACCTTTAGGCCCGTCTCGTGGTTTCACAGAGGAGAGATTTAGATCAGGCTCCTGCACCGGTGTCTCTGCCAGCGTGAAGAGATCAGAGGCAGCGCTGCAGCCTGATGAAAAGACCAGGTGTGTGTGTGTGTGTGTGTGTCTGATCAAGTCAATTCGTTAGTTACTTAGCTGCTCTGAATGAGGAAATCTCACCGTGCGCTCCTGCATGTTCCTCTAAACAAAACATCTGATACTGACGACATGTCGCATCTCAATGCACCCAGAGGACAGATTTCACTCCCACCGAACCTAACCTAAGGAGTGGGGGTTGCGCAATTTGCATGTGTGTATATGTCATATGAGTCTGTCATTGTCTGTCTATGTTATTTTGTCTGTCTGCGGGTGAGAGTGTATGCGCCCAAACCGTGCACATGTGAGTGGAAGTGTGAAACAGGAGCAACGGGAGTGTCAAAACAGCAGGAAGAGGATCTGAGGGTCTAATAATAGAGATTGACAGAAGCAGACAGAGAGACAACATCATAAACACATGGTAACAAATCAAAAAGACGGTGACATGCTAAAACACCAAACGGCATGCTGCGCCACTCTCATCTCGCCGCGTCTCTAACGATCTTCAGAAGTCTCACCTCCACTTGCTTCTCCTCCTCTTCTTCATCGCCCTCCTCTCCCATCTTTCTTATTCATCTTTCAAGCTTCCTCTTCTGTCTTCTGTTCGCTCACACTGCGCCTCTCACCATTTCTCGTTACGCCGCTGTCAGAGCCACACGGCAGCGTGACTGACAGGTGTCAGTTTAAGGGTATAGGGTTCCCCTTCAGGGCACCAGCATACATGTGGATGGATGTGTGCGTGTGGTGTAATGCAGGTTTCACTACCAAAATAGAAAACCCAGAGAAGTAGTGACAGATGTTACTACAGTTTGTGTGCGAGTTTGTGTCAGCAAAGCCCCTGGCTGCAGAGTAACTGATCAATACACGTTTATATGCACAGATTTATTTTACCTCATATCTGAGATGTAAATTATTCAATTTTATTTCATTAGATTTACAATCAACTCTTAAATAAAGTATACATATCCCCTCCTCCCCTCCCCCCATATTTCAGATTGCCTAACTACATGCACTATTTTAAAATATTTGATTGTGAAGGAGCTGGAAACTCTGGGAAACAAACAAAACAAAACCTGAGTCAATAACATATTAAAATGTGTGATCCTTTTGATAGGTAGCAGTCACAGTGCCTGGTGCCTCCGCTAGTCTCAACACAATTAGCACCACATATACACCTAACATAACTAGAAGTCACATTAGTGCTATAAAGAAGCTTGAGTTTTATGTTTTTTGAAAGTACAAGTCCTGCATTTATGGGGTCATATTGTTGTATGCTCTTATGTGTGACTAAGTGTCCTTCTATAAGTGTGTGCAATGCATTAGATAGAGGGGGAGGCAGATGAAAAATATGCAGAGATTTGGGATATAGACTGTTATTAGAAGAAGAATAATGCCCCGATCACACAAGTCTGCAAATGTTCCCACATTGATGGATATATATGTTTTTTGTTGGATCAGCGTATGCTTTGTATATTATACTGACACATATACATACAGTACATCTTAACATTTAAATTTAGACACAAGTTTTTACAGCTGATAACAATAAGTGATAACAATGAGGGTATTGTTTTTTTTATCCAAATTCAGTATCACATCATCACAGTATCATATGTATCACAATATAGAAAATGTAGGTAAAATCAGAGATATTTACATACGAGGTCCTCCTATTCTATTTTATTTTCCTTGGCTTTCACAAGCATCTTACCTGTTGTCATCACCGTACACAGTATTGCAACTACAGCCATAGTTTCAGTAACAAGGAGCATTGAATCAATATTTTATTTATTTTTTTATCATATTACACAGACTGACTTCCAATGGCTGTAAAAATGTAAGTAACTCAATTCTAACTTAATAATAACTAAGTAACTAAATTCATCTAAAAAACAGAACAGTAGATGCATAAATGGAGACACCTGTCTGTGCACAAGTTTATCATTCACATCCGTGGTTTACACCATGTAGTAGTATCCTCTGCACAAATGTAATACCTGTTAAATCAGTTTCCAATCAGAAACGTTGTGATTATTTCTTCATTTTTTATTTTTTTGTTTTGTTTGTTTGTTTCATTTACTGCTGAGTTCCAATTACAGAGAAGTATGTAAAGCCTGTTAAATTAGTTTGGTAAATGCAACTCAGGGATTTCAAAGTTTCCCCACATCCGGCTTTATTGTCGAGTATTGAATAAAGACACTTCTCTTTTATTGCCCCTTCCAGACACTATTAAAATAAAGAGACTAGAACGTTAACTTGGCAGAGCCAATACAAGTTTCGTTCGCATGAGCTCAGTGAGACAAACAAATATGGGCATAGAGAGCAGCATTGGGAGATTTCATTTTGGCAAAGTAGAGGAAGAGATTTACTGTCACACTGTGCACCGCCTCGTAAAATGTCCGTCTGGAAACACAGGCAGGAGAAGAGGAGCGCTTGTAAATTCCCACAGCAGTGCCATCCAAACTGCATTGATCAGGAGGGAGAATGATTAAAACATGCATTAGATGAAATAAGATCAGGCTTTGACATTGATTTAAACCTGAAGCTCACGGCAGACTTTATGGCCACAATCTATAGTCCAGTGCTCTACATATGTTCGTGTGTGTGTATGTGTGAGGGGCGTCCATATGCCCCTGTGTTCTGCTCTCATTAAATAGCCGCCTGTTAAGGAAGCAGACAGAATTTAATTCAACTTCACCATTGTTTTGCGTCAATAAATCTTGGCTTTTTCTCACATAGCCGACTTTATGTACACAGACACAGACTGGCCGCTCGCTGCTCAGCCGAGGCTCGGCCTGATCACACATACATGCTGATTAACTGCTTTCAGACAATCTCCCTCTCGTCCTTCCTTCTCTGGCTCAATCTCTCCATCTGGATGACTGGATAATAAATCACAGGGTAGTATTGTGACGTGTGTGACAGGATGTATTAATCTCATAATTAGAGAATGAAAAGGTGGCGCTAAATTTAGTCTGGCCTTTCTGCCTATAACCCTGCCCCTCGTCTGAGCATGCTCAATTGCCTGGTTTTCCCTCACAGACCCCGCTCCTCTTTACTGTCAGGTTTTCCTTCAGAGCTTTCCAGTGATACTTTGATGGTGTGAAACTTTATGTTAATTCCCTTTTTTTGACAATACAACGTAAAAAAACAGAAAAACAAAAAAACCATTAAAACATCTGCAGTCAGAAGTTGTTTTTTTGGGGGTAGCCGGAGCTGTAATTATGTTTTAGAAAAGCTGAGTTGGGCAAAGTGATTCCTCTGATTAACTAATCAAATCTACTTGCACAGGTGGCAGAGTGCCTGCACCAATGCTGTCAGCTTTATTATTTTTAATGCAAACACACACACAAAGTCCCACCATAAATCCAACCACATTCAAATCAGATGATGTGTTTTTTACCTTTGAAAGTGAAGCGCTGAAAGGACTGTCTTGTAATCATGGAGATTAAGATAATGTTTAATTATGATCATTTTGATTTTGAATGAAAACATGCTTTATACTATGAACACAGATTATAATTATGCTGTTTGTCGCACAGTGATTGGAAGACCCCTTTGTTTCAGGTGCGAGCAGTTAGATTTCTGCTGCAGCCACTGTCAGCATCAGTAACTCGATCCATGCAGGCCCCGTCTATCAAATTCAAGCAACCCTTATAGAGTTGGGCTGGTGGCATCCCCCAAGACCACTGCTGTCCCCTCAGGGTGTCTGTAAGTGTGTGTAAGTAAGAAACTGAGTGAGAGCTTCTGTGCGTGTGCGTGTGCGTGTGCGTGTGCGTGTGTGCGTGCGCGTGCACGTGTGTGTGTGTGTGCGTGTGGAAGGTTGGGGGCATTAGCCTCTGATTGAGTTTTCAGAGAGCAACGTGGGGTGCGAAAGGCTCGACAATGGTCTAACAGAATTAGTAGCTTGTGATGAATGGTGTGTGAGAGCAGCACTGACAGCTCGCTTTCACAAATACACACCACAGTGAGTGTGCGCATGTGTGTGCGTGTGTGTGTGTGTGTGTGTGTGTGTGTGTGTGTGTGTGTGTGTGTGTGTGCGCTTGCGTACACCTCTACACTTCACCCACTGGTTCAAGGACTTTTTGTCCATGCAGTGAGAGCTACACATGCTGGAATGAGAAAAGAAGTGATGGACACACACACTAATGCAGTGTGTGTGTCCATCACTACTTGTGTCTGTATGTATATGTCTTTTGGGTTAAGCCAAGGGTTTGAAACATGCCCTGCAGTCAAGATCAATGATGATTGGTCTACTCACCATACCAAACTCAGTGCTCATACTGTACATGCCCACACACTCACACAAACACAGAGATGAATAAAACATGTTCACAGTCCTTGCTGAATATCTCTGACTCAATAAAGACATTGTTGGATCAGAGCAGATATTGAAGTGAAGGCCGATAATACACACACACAAAGGCAGGTGCACACACACAAACACACAGATGCATAAGAGCAGTGTTTAATAAAAGCCCTGGGATATTGATCACACTAGATGGATGCTAACTCACATTAAAGGAAGAGAGCCCGGATTGACGGACCCAAATGATGAATAAAGGCAAAGGGAAAGATAAGGGAAGGATTTTCACATACAATGAATGTTTTCCACCCATACTAATAATAGTATTATCAGGTAAAAGAGAGTCACAGACCCTTTGAAATATCTTTGTCATAGGACTTGTAACTTGCTGACGACTATGCTGCCACCCTAATAGGGATTTTAGTGAGCCGTAATGGCCCCTCATGCCATCCTCACAACTGCCAGAGAAAGAGAGGGGGAAGAGAGGGAGAAGGAGCACTGAGAGCAAATTGAGAATTCTCCAGTCAATTATGAGTGATCATATTTTCCTCTGCATGGTGCTGAAACTACTTTTGTAGTTAAGTGGTCAGCACTTCGCCTCCTAATGAAGCCTGGAGGTATCAAACTGAGTGTGAGAATGAGGAAAGAAGGTAGAGAATGGGAGGTTGAAAGGCTGCATTCACTTTGTTTTCTTTAACCATATCTTGTATTCACTTTGTGAAAGCTTTTTTTGTGCAGTTTCAGTTTTGTTTAGTTTCTATTCTCCAGCTCATGCTTTCATTCTTGATTGGTCATAAAAAAATTTGGTTTTGTTTTGTTTGTTTCATTTCTCCTGCTTTTTTCTTTCTTTCTTTATTCCATTTCTTCCCCTCCAGCTTACCTAGATGATGATGAGGATGAGGATCCATTTGGAGACTATGTGATCAGTAAGTCACATCTGACTCTAGCCTCTCTTTGATTATTCAACCTACTTTTAGACGTGTGTGCTTGTATTTGGTTGTATTTGTTCTTGAGTTCCCTTTGCTGTGCTTGTTTGTGTGTGATCCACTGTATTATGTGTGAAACAGGCTGTTGCACACAGTGTAATATCTTCTAACATGGCTCCAGCTGAGAGAGTACATTATTTTGGTAAATGTATGATTGCGTATCTTGCTGTAATTGTTGTAATATCCATGCCGTGAATAAGAACAGTGCGATTTCTTCCGTCCATTGATAAATGTTGTCAGGACGCCGGTAGAAAATGGAACAGTCAAATAATTGGTTTCTGCACATTACTCTTGTGTTTCATCTGATACAAGGCAAAGCCACTGTTCATCTTCACATGCCTCATCTGCATTTACAAGCGCCTTTCATTATGATCTCCTGTTCATTAGCACACGTCCAACTGGTTAATCTCTTTGCACTTGATCAGAGAAAATTTCCCTGAGGGTGCGTTTTTTTTTTCTCCTCCACATTGGAAAGTCAGCCGTATTTACTCGCACTTCGGAGATTGTTTGTCTCTGTGAGCGTGAATTAGTGTTAATGCTTGTGTTATTGGGCTGTGGAGTTTTCATCTGTTTTCATTAGTAAGAAGTGGTTGGAGTGAGTGAGCGTAAAGAGTGTAGTAGAAGAGAAGAAAACACTTTGAAGGTGAAGGTTACTTTTTATTTCATGCCATAAGGTTTGTGGAGTAGGATTTTATTTAAACTGAATACTTGAGGCCATGAGGATCAAGGCGTTCATGTACATGTAGGCATTGAGCTCAGGAGATGTTGGAGCACAGATTACCTAGTGGATCATGTAAAGGTTTATTTTCTTTTGAATCGATAGAAAGGTAACAGTAACAATACAAACTGTTGCAGGGAAACACATGTATAGTAGGTGAACTCACATCTAGACACGCAGCACAGAAGAAAGTGATGCAGATACACTAAAAGTGCTGCTTGATCACTGCTTTTGCTTTCCTGACCTCCACAAATCAACAATACTTTATTACACCGCCACTTTGGAGATTTTGCTCTTCCGTCTGAATTAAAATACTTATACAAGGCAAAGTCTTCACAGCTGATATTTACTGATGTTAATTTCCCTCTATGCCATATTTTATTACTTTCTGTGTGTGGAAGCAGGTCAGAAATATACTATTTGCTGTGCTCAGTCTTCTGTGGTGAGTAAATAGCGCGACGTCCTCGGAAATTAAAGTCTCAAAATATATTGTATTTATCATATACTGTACACAGTGACTGGGAAAAGTGACGTCTTAACCTTTATTGTATTCTTAGGCAGAGTTAAAAGCAACATAAAACATTATATTATCTTCTATATAATAGATGTATATTAAATCCAGGAAACACCCTTTATTTGAGAGGTGTATTGAAACTAATTACCTCAATCATCAGTTCCTCCCTTTTATAAAACATAGAGCTGTCAATGGTCAAAGCTTGACAACTGCACAAATCAAAAACTCGCATTCTCCTACCATCACTTGTGCAATTATTAAAGCAGTATTTCATTTTGCTACATTTTAACATTTCAGCTGCACAGTTAGCACTCAGCTTCAACAAAAGCTACCCTGCCTGACACCACACGTTTTCAAAATTTATCTCTCAGGCTTATTTCTTATTGAAATAAGAAAAAACGATTACATTCAGCAGTGAAAGACAGCATGATTGCTGTGTATTTTCTGGTTGAAATGATTTCACTAGTGGGGACAAAGAATGATATACAACCCCACCAGTGGGGACAAAGAATGATATACAACCCCACCAGTGACTACAGAGGACATCATGCTGTGCCTTCATTAATCTTCTGAATTGTCACATTGGCAATAGTGTCAGTGCTTGATATACCTACAGTAGGTGCAGAGTAAGTGAGGTGTTGATATCTGGTTTTGAAAAGACACCTGTATCCATATGTATAACTTGTATAAACCATGTTTATTAAGTGAAAATTGATTTATTTGTGTGTGTGTGTGTGTGTGTGTGTGTGTGTGTGTGTGTGTGTGTGTGTGTGTGTGTGTGTGTGTGTGTGTGTGTGTGCGTGTGCATGTGTGTATTTGAAACTTGAAATTTGTCTCTCCTTCTTGCTGTATTGTTCTGTCAGTTATGCACCACATTTTTGTTCCAGGCAGAAAGACCTCAATAGCTTTTTATGAATGGTCAGGAAAGTTTGATATCCATTGTGCACGGGTGATGACCCCAAAATACTTTGGTAACCCCGCAACTGTTCCCCTTTGCCACCATGAGGTAGTCATTTATTTAAAGTGTAGTATTTGTAGTGAAGTAACATTTGGAATCATTTTAGTGTTTCTTTCCCATCTTCCTATCAGCCTCAGCTTTGACTTTGTGAATTAAACTAAATTATCTTTTATTGGTAAAAACAGATGCAGACAGAGTTTCCGTTCTAACCAGCAGTGAGCGGCCACTTTAACTGTTTACTGACTGTGAACAACTTGTGTTTATGATTTATTTTTTTTTCCGCTCCCTGGCTCAGCTATCCGGAGGAAACATTTTCCCTTGAGTCTCCTGCTGCTGCTCCAAAACACATCTGGTTAACGTGCCTGCATATGTTACGCAGAATCATTTAGGACTAATTGGTTTAATTATGATGGACAGTCTGACAACAAATCCCAGGCAACAGTATATTACCACCATATCTGATTTATATTAAGTTGTATTATTTCTAAATCTGGAGTGGTGAAGCTCCTACCAATACAATATTAATGGATCTTTACTGTTTTTACAGATATTGAAATTAATTTAATTTAAGGCTCAGATGTGGACTCGGAAAAATGAACTGATTTCAAATTGTTTTCAAAATGTCATACTGTATCAGCTACGATATATAGTTTATGTCTATGTTTATTATTTTCAATCTAGAGTGAGACTTCAAAACACAACTCCACACAGCTTTATGTCTTTCCTCTGCATGTCAGTGAACATTGAACCTCTATTTACCAATGACATCAATGCATAAACAAAAATAAATGTCGTCAGCATTGCTCTCTCCTGAGGATACAAATGGGCATTCTTACTATGGAGACGCTTGTGCCGTCCCTGTTCATGTGTGATGACTACACATATTTAAAAATTAATAATAAGTGAATTATTATTGATTCATATGAATGAAGCTGAACTCAACATACGTGAAGGCATCAGATAATCTATAATCCCACAGAGACTGTATAATGTGTTGTAGGAGTGGCTGTGTTGTTTTGTTTGGGTGATGAGAGAGTAAGAGGCAGCTGTCTCTCCAAAAGAAATATTCAATCAATATTAGACTCAATTCAAAAATAACATACAACATGTCAGACTGGCCTGTGTGTTCTGCCTCATTTCATGTCATAAACTGATTGGTTGGTTTGTAGACATGGATTGTAGTAGCAGTCACACTGTGAGAATTTAATCCTAAATATCTGACACTGTCAGCGTTATGCTGCAGGCTCTCTTTGGTCGCACAGAGCGATCTAGGGGAACCGCTCTCAACTGACAGCCACATATTTTACAACGTTTATCTCACAACTCTTAAATCACTTCTCAGACAGCAAAAAAAAAAATCCCAGTTAGTATTGTTCAAAGATTCGGTGGTATCATTTACCCGCTGATTAAAAAGTATTCAAATTAGCAGTCTGCAGATAGTTTGATTTAAAATATAGCAAAATAAAAAAAAAAAACAGCAGCTTGTCAGACAAAAACAAACAGCAACAAAACATGTTGAACAGAAAAGAAAAAAAAAACATTCACAAAAGAATACAGCATCTCTGGTGTAATTGGGATGCTTGATTCTCCTCTCACACATCCCTGTATCACGTAACAATTTTGTTGGTTGAACACAATACACAAAGCTCCAAGAGGAGAATGAAGCCCCAGAAAAGCACAAAAAAAGATGTCATAGCACTCGTGAATACCACCGCTGGTTGAAATGTTGTCAGACACATTCGCAGTTTGAAATAAAAGAAGAATTACTGTTGGTCTTGTGAATGAAACAGCAGCTCATGTTTGTTACCCAACAAGATAGAAGTCGCTGTAAACTGTAATGAACAACATTATTAATCTTTGGTGATATTGTCTGGAGAATAAGGTCTGACTTTTACAATGTTGCTTTGCTTTTGCTCGTCCTTTTATTAAGTGTTTTGTGTCGGGTGTCGAAGTTTTTGCTGCAATGTGAGTCAGTTACATTAATTCATATTAGTTAATAAGTGTAATTTTATCTTTTAATACCTGCAGATCAGCTGGTAAAAGTTTCCAATTGATGTCATGATGGAGCGTATATTGTGACATCTTGGATTTTACGGTTTTACCCTGTGTATGTGTGAGAGAATCAAAATGAAATACTGATTCCAGATCACCTGTGGTGTAAAGATGCTGAGGTATGTGAAAACATAAAGTTTTCAAACCAATGCGTGTGACAACAAAGCACAGTGGGACAGGGGTAACAGTCTGGAGACTGTTGAGAGATCATAAACTGCATTTATTGTTTGGAAGTCAGCAGACGTAGTATTCTGATGAAAAATCCTGCGGGACGAGCAGTAAAAAAAAAAAAGGAGATGTACAGGGCAATTTTTACGAGAGAAAATCAGAGTGAATAGAGGAGGGAAGCTGTGGTAGACCAGATATCATTCAGAGGTTGTTTTTGTGTACTTTTTAGAATGAACTGTTCCAGCAGCTGTCACTTTATTGTTCCAGGATACAAATAAAAAATAAATGAGAATCAGTATTATCATTAACAGAATGGAATCAACAGTGTAGTTAATAAATCTTCACATTCCCTTTTTTACTGATTTTTAAAAATAGAGCACATCCAGCAAATGTTCAGCCAATAAAAACGCAGCTACCCTTTGCTGCACTGTTAGCTTTTCCACTGTCTCTACTTCAACAGCTGCGCTTGGCGCTCCGCACCTCCTCCTCCAGCAGAGTGATTATGACAGGCTGATTGGTGTTTTGTGTTCTTGGGGATGAGAAGATCAATGCGGCGCTGATAGTGAGGGCTGGGCTGTGTGCGCTGAGAAAGGATAAGAGGGAGGGGTTGAGGCTTTGTCGCTTTTGAGTAGTGAACGAGGATCAGGAGATTGTAGGGGAGGGGAGGATGGAGTTAAAAACAGATGTTAGAAAGGGGTTAGAGCTGGGAATACGGGGAAGATTCCCGTGGATTGTGGAAGCGGATGGAGAATGATGGATAAAGAAAGGGGGGAGCTCAGGAGGGGGGAGCAATTGAGAGTAAGATCCAGATTTAACAGTACAGTACGAGAGATGGCTGAGGATTAACATTCTGTGACTGTCTGCAAGCGCCGGAATAATCTCTGGTGTCCTGCAGTGCACTGTGGGAAGCCCACCAGTGCTGTGGGGGTTGAGGCCTACCGCCAGGGCTGTCGCTGTGTGCGTATGAGTGGGTGTCCTCATGTGTGACACTCAGTTTAGGTGTGGCAGGTGGAATGAGGTGCTGATTTCAGCCCCCCACCATGCAGCGCTATAAGCAGCTTGATAGATAAGCCCCACAGGTGGCATGAGGCAGACGCTGAACTGATGTTTTTCTTCAACATCAGGATGGCCCCTTACTCCGGACCCAGTTTATCTCCCTGTCCTCACTTTCCCTGTGTGATTTAAAAAAGAAATATCAGCAATCTAGTAGAATACGTGCACATGTTTTCTCCAGTGACGAGGAGTCAGTAGATGGCTCCTTACGGAGTTTTAATCCATATCGATTTGTGCTTCATGCTGTCTCACCGAATGGAGCGCAGCACCGCGGGGCACCACACAGCATGGTGTGGCATGGCATGGCGTTACCTTGCAAGTCTCTGCCGGTCAGTGTTTGTTTGTGTGAAACAAAAAAAAGAAAGAGTGGGAGAGCACCTGATACACAGATAGTCTCACAGCAAAGAGCCGCCAGGTTTTCATGAGCACATACTGTAAAGCACACATGCATGCATCTATAGAACATCATTGCTGAGATTAAAGGGGTACTCCTGCTATTAATGATAGCGTTGATGACTGTTTACACGTAAAGGTGTAAAGTAGCAGGCCTGAAAATTGCAGGGATGTTTAGCAATGAATAGAAAATTCCAGTAATGAGCTCTGATTGGACAGTTATTTCCTCCTATTGCCACCAGTGCTATAGTGGTAAAATAAAGAGTAGATAAACCTGACCGTGGCTTAGCTATTCTATCCCACGATGGTCAGGATGGTGAAACAATGGGCCTACCATGTCTCTTGCAAATCTAACACACACTATATGGTCTTCATTGTAGGCCAACTAATAACAAATGTAACTGAGGTGGAATTACTTTGTTTAATCTTACTAAAATATTTCATATAACATCTGATGCCATGTATTTGTTTCATTGCAACAGTGTGTATTCATAAACCTAACCACTCTGCTCAGTCATCGTGCAAAGAAACAGACCCCGATTAAAACCTCACTGTTCAGGAGATAAAAGCATCAGCACTGATGTCAATATTTCTGTTAAAACTGTTTCTTCTCCACTCAATACCTGCTTTAAAAGGTTGGCTTTGTTTTGCAGGGAGTCAAATGGGAGGAAAGAGAAGAGATGAATAAATCTATATTCGAGTCTCTAACCTCTCATTGTAGAAGTCTTCTTTGTTTTGCCACTTAATACTAAGATCTGGCTAATCATCAGACAAGTATCTGACTTCATCTTCCATCTCCATAACCGAGCATCGGAGACAGGCTGGGATCTCAGCTGGTCCCAAATCTCCTTTTCTGAAGCTCTTCCATGGCTAAGCCAAGTATTAGTTGTACAGGCAGTCAGGCGTGAGCCCAAGAAACAGAGGAAAATGACTTTTTGGATCTTCATCAACTGTTTCGGTTTTGACATTTTTGTAATGTCTTGACTTTGCAAACAGGCGCGTGAGATGTGTTTAGTTTTTTTTCAGTCCTTTCTTATTTGCATATATATGCAATGGTGTATCTGTCCCACTAGTAAGGATCAATAGTGCACCCCGGTCACCTTTACATATAATCAATGAGTCAGCCTGGACTACCCCAGCCTTTGTCCCCAGTGGTCCCTTTGCAAAGTCATAACTATCTATTTTAGGGCAGACAGCAGCAAGTCACTGGAATCAATAACTATGAATACAGAACATAAGTCCCAAGTTGATCTCTGAGATTGCTTGCATGGCCAATCAAAGCATGTTTTAATGGATCAGTATGAACTAAAACCCAGTAGCCTATATCCTTATACGCAGGATTGTGAGTGTGTAAACAAAACACAATTGCATAAACATTAAGAGCCCGTTTCAAGGAAGTTATCCACCCAGAGAGCATGCATCAGCAAGCAAAGCGACCAGAGCTGCTTTGAATTAAAACAAAACAGTGGCTTTGCATCTATTCCAGCAACATTTTGCAGGATTACCAAACCACTAAAGTGCTACTGTTGGTTAAAAAAAGGCATGTTAAGGATAAACATAGGCTGTCAAAATCCTGTTCAAACCTTCCTGCCATTATACTTCCACACTAACACTCCTCAATGCGGTATTATTTGAAATACTTGATTAAACCATTGAAAAAGAAAAGTTATTGTTTGGTGTTAAGATAATGTATTTTCCTAACACGAGTTGTTAGGAAAATACAATATTTAACTGTCAAAACTGTACAATATGTTAAAACTGTAAACTAAAGTTCAATATAAGGCGCAAAATATGTATCCAGTGATAAATTCAGAACCATACATATGAACTGATGTCAAATATCTTTAAAATATATGACAACATTACTGTATGACTAAGTAACAGTCGAAGATTGGCCCTCAGAGAACCTTTATCCTCATATACCTCTAAAACATGCTGCTGTAAAACTAATTAAACACTAATATTAATCAAATAGCAGTTGAAGCCTGACCTAGACAGTCTTGTTCTGACATATCAATCTGCCAACACTGCTCTGATTTGATGATATTAACACATTCTGTTTTGAGCCGCTGTCATCACGTAACATTTCACTGCACACCTGAGCAATGGACGAAATCAGAATCATCCAGCCGGATCAATATTAGTATGCTTCAGTCACCTCTGGGCTTAATTAATGCCACCCGGTCCTCTGAACCTATTAAAAATGAATTGACTAATTGCATATCGGTAGACCATTATCGCCTCTCTATTTCTATCCAAAGACAGCAGAGACATGACATTGCAAGTGTAACAGAGAGGACACAAAACACCCGTTCCAAAAAAAATAAAACGGTCTTTATCTATTCAATGTAATGCAGTTTCCAGTCTTTTTGTATCTTGTCACAAGCATTTGCACTGATTTTGCTTACATTTGATTCAAGGCCCTTTCTCTTTCTTATTTCTCTCCTTCAATTTCTCGAGCCTTTCAACATTCTGCATTTCCAAATCAATTTAGCTGACCTGAGGTGCCGGGATGACATCAGTAGCAGCATTTATTTGTCTGCTGCCACAGGATGTTTCCACCTCCTCGCTACTGTTTTCGTTTTTCTTTTTTTTTTGTAACCATATTCTATTGTATTTTTCCCTCCAAAATAACTCACTCCCCCTCGATCCTCAACTGTTCTATCTCGCACTGTGCGTGAGTTCTTGTGAGCTGTGAGGAGGCAGGGAAGCTATATCTGTCCCTATCAGAGTGAAAATGTCAAGAAGTGTGCAAAAGAAAGATCTGTGTATCTTTGCTCAGTATATTCACCTGATCTTTCAGCCTTTTGCTCTGCCAATATCTCAGTATGGTTTGTATGTGTGGTGCTGTGTGTGGGGGGTATGTTAGTACCTCAAACACTGTTTTTGTTTTGTTTGTTTGTGCCTAAGTTTGCGTAGGCACGCATGTCTGCGAGTGACTCAAAGACAAGTGTTTGACTTTTTTTAACAGATCTCATCTTTGCCGTTCTTCTCCATCTCTTCTTTCATCGTTTTTGTTCTCCCATTTTTTTTGTTCTGCACACATTTGCTGGATCTTTTCAGTATTTTCCACCTAACTAAAATTCATCATAAAAGCATCCTGTGGCCTTATGAGGCCAAATATAGAAGGCAATATCTTTCATTTGCTTTTCCAGTTCATTTTCTCTCTTTTTTTTTGTACATGTATTTTGTGCTCATTTACCTTACTTTGACACAGTTTGAGTTCAAGATGAAAACAGGAGTACCATGTTCATAATATCAGCTAATCAAACGGCTCTTGGAGTAAAATGATCACTCACTCACTCACTCACTCACTCACGCGCACACACACACACACACAAAAATCTTCACATGCATGAGCAGAGAACCACACACACATCAGTTAACAATTAGCCGTAAGTGTACTTGACTCTGTGTGTTAAGTACCCATCCAAAGATTGGTTGGTGTGGGATGAGAGGTATAAAAAGTGAGAGATTGCTCACCCTTTCTAATACGCCCACGCAAACACACACACACACACACACACACACACACACACACACACACACACACACACACACACACATCCGTACTCACCTCTTTCCCTTATATCTTTCCTTGTCTGTCGTGTGATTCAAAACAAAATCCTATTTTGCGTTCTCGTGCCCACACAGTTACACTGTGACACAGCGCGGTGCACGTTATGAGTCTAACTAGCTCTATAGCAGTGTCACATAGCCAAGTCCCCGCTTAATCAGGCCACTTACACACACATGCACACACTTTGCGGAGGCCATGTGTTGGGACGGTGATAGAGGGTTGGCAGTTGGCAGACAGACAGCAGACGCTGTTCTTCGACATCAAACGTCTCAGAGCAGAATCTCACTTTCATGCCTTCTCTTTCACACACACACATACCATCGTGCACACACACACAAACACAACAACACACATTTCCTCTGATCTTGCTGCCAAAACTCAAAGACTTGGAAGGACTAACACACACACATGAGCAGGCACATACACACAGACATATACCCGAGCACTAAAAAGTCTTGAATTAAATTTCGTCAGCCACTGTTGAAACCTGCTCTGCGAGACAGAAGTACAAGTTACATGTGTGGTTTGAAAATTATTCACAATATGTTCTCCCATTTAACACTGAATCCAGGAAAGCATCGTGATTTCATCTACAACCAGACAGACACAATAACAAACATAAGCACAAACATGTAATGAGCATACAGAACTTTACAGTGGGGCTTTTATATTGTACACAGGTGGGTGACAAAAAACACAGTAAATTTAGATGCACCAATACAAGGTACAAGGGATGACTGAATCATAAAATGAAAATTATGTGAATTATCTTACTAAAAACGAATGTCAGACTGTGACAGCGACATCGAAACACCAAATGAGCGAATATCGTTCGGCAGAGTGGTGTTCACCGCGAAAGTAGAGGTCCACAGAATTTAACTCAGTGATTACCAAAGCTCATCTAGACCGTTTTGAGTGGGTCGGGAATGTCTGCGTGAAAGAAAAAAAACTCAAACTTTTATTTTTGAAGTCTACAGTTCTTCCACTTCTGTGCTTTTATTTTGAAGGCAATACGTTTCCCATGACACTGTGCACATCCAAAAGCCATTTGCTGCCACGAACGTACTAACATTATACAAGAGAACATAAATAAACGCACCGTGTGCAAGTGAACAGAATTCTGTGGCCTAAGACCCCTTGAGACACTTCAGAGGACTCAATCAGTGAGAAAACAGCCGAAAAGAGTTAAGACTGATGTAAATGTCTTGATTAAACCTTTGCTTAGCTCCACTGAATAATTTAAAGGTCTCTCTTATTCATGATGGATGAATGGCAACAGACAGTGATAGAGAGTGGACTCAACAGACAAGATGGAGAGATACTGCATAGATATGATTGATAAGATGAAAAATGATTCATCGACTCATCTTGACCCAGCGGAGAGCTGCAAATAGAGCCATGGGTGGCAAGTACAGCGAAGGAGAAATCGACTTCTTGTGTCTTTAGAAAGTTCGGAGGAGGACTTGTGAAATAAATCAGAGGGAGAAGAAGGAGCAGACCTGTGCACAATGCATTTCTGTTTACTGAGATTTACAACATATGCGTCATCACATGGGCGCAAGCTTTAGCCTCTAGTGCACACACACAGAAACACACTATTGTGCGTGTATGATGTGTGTGCAGCCACCCACAGGTCCACTTTACACGCGCACACACTGCCTTCACCTTGACAGTAAGGCTGACTTAAGATAAAGTATTGATTCGGTGAGTAGCTGCACTTCTGTGTGTGTGTGTGTGTGTGTGTGTGTGTGTGTGTGTGTGTGTGTGTGTGTGTGTGTGTGTGTGTGTGTGTGTGTGTGTGTGTGTGTGTGTGTGTGTGTGTGTGTGTGTGTGTGTTTGGGGGACGAGGAGTGGGCCATATTTATTCTATGCCATTTGTGTGCTTGTATTCATGCACATAGGCGCGTGTTCGTACCCGGGCTCTCCTCTAGAGAAAGTTGGTCGGCCCCTCTGCCCTTCAAAGTCATTTGGAATTCATCTGCAAGCCTGACCCTGACAGCTGTTTGTTTTTCCTCTCCGGAGAGAAGAAGAGGAATGGAGGGATGGCAAGAGGAGGGTGTGGTTAATGAGTGAGAAAGTGATAGATATTGGGGAGGACAGAAGAAGAATGGAAGTGAGACTTGGGCGAAAACTTCAGGCAAAGCGGCAGAGGACTGTTTCTATTGCAGCCTTAGTGGTCTCAGTGCTGTTTGGTTTGTTGAGACACACAGGACAATAAGTGGTGCTCTGAACGGCTTCCATTAGTATCCCTCATAGACCACTAGTTTGAATGTGTTGAATCTGTGTCGTGGCATGAATACAAAGCAGGGCAAGGCAAGGCAAGGCAGCTGAGATAAAAGGACAGAAGGGTCTCTAAGCAATCCCTGGGTGTAAATATAGGCTTTTCATTAGAATAAAATCAGTGTACTGTATTAGTGTCTCATCTGGGATCAGTAAAAAAATGTAAAGCCTCCTCTGCTGAGTGTGATGAAGAGGAAACCCAGTGGGACAGAGAGGTTTTGTCTTTGGTCAGCGCTCCGTATAGGTGTAAGTGGACGAGTAAATGGGCACAGAGGAAGGAGAATGCTGAGAGATGATCTCTAGAAAACAGTGGACTGAGAGGAAGAGTTAAGGGCAGGGGAGTCATAGGTGAAAGGAGAGCAGGGGGAGAGAGCGAGAGCAAGAGGAGACTCATCATTCCATAAATGGGCAGAGAGGAGTAGTGTTCAGGGAGAGGTGCTTTCCTATTTTTATACTTCTCCTTCTGGGAGCCCCTATTCACTCGATCTATCCATCATAATGACAGAAATCCCCAAACTCACTTGGTCCCCCCCGCCTTTTCTCTCTCCCTCTATTCTGCACTCTCTATTTTTATGCATACTTTATTGTTCATTTTTATTGAGAATTTCAAGGACGTCTACTGTAAATGAATTAATAGACTGTACATCCAAGCCTCTTACAAAGAAATTGCTTATTGACTAACAAAAACTATTTTAAACGTGCGCAGCTCACTCACGACACTGAGCGTACACGCACAAGTCAGCCGCAGTGCTCGCCCTCCAAGGCTGATTCAGCCTTTCATGAATTTTGCAATGCATTTGGCCATAGCATTGTATATTGATCTGTGTGGGTTAGGCATTGTAATATCTACAGTCTGCCCAGTAAAGAGCCAGTAAAGCACATACACACACACACAAAGTTCACAGCTCTATGTTTACTGGAAAATCCACGTTTGACCTCTGGATTTTAGTGTACGTTAATGGATGGACACTAAAACTTTAAATTGAGCTTAGAATTTGAGAAATTGTGTGCGTGCGTGTGTGTGTTTTTATTTTTCATGTCACATAGGGATACACAAAAGCTTTGTATTTGTTTGTACTGTGCTGTTTACTTACCAGGCTTGTTGCAGCACCACCTGTGTTCTTCGTTTGAGTTTAATTGAATTCCTCACAGAGGGATGCATCATCTTTTCCGGGTAGAAAAGAGAAAATTGCAAGCCCATCAATCCCTGTGTTTGTTCTAGCCCTCACCTTCTCCCTGCATGTATTTTGCCTTCTTTATTCTATGTATATTTATTTACCCACTTCTCCTCAGACCCACCGTGTCTGTAATGTTGGGTCATTGTCATTTGTCTTTTTGGTTAGAGCTGTCCTGTTCCCCCCACTAGTCCGAGCTGGATCCTTCACATCCTTTTGGCTCCTCATCATCATTGAACGTCTGAGATTGTCTTTTGTATTTTTGTGTTTTTCTTTTTCATTTTAATCAGTGTCTTCAGTTTTTAATTTTATAGTTTAGAAAAGGAAGAAACTGACTTTTAGTGATCCAGCAACCAAGAATCACCACCAAACATATTTGTAGTGCAGAGCTGCCCTCCAACATGGAGAGAGGTGTGGATCTTTTAATCAGGCATGGTGTTTGGTCAACAACTCAAGTTTAGATTTTACCAACACAAATTTTGTGATTTTTTTTGACAGAAATGGAACCGGCCAGGAGTAGTGTTTACGAACAACCTCTTCAACTGAAATTAAAAAACACAGTTTTGGGATTTGGTGGGATAGTGCTCTAAAAAATGACAGCCAATATTTGTCTCTGATATGGAACATATGGAAATCCTTTTTAACCATTTTTTTTTTTTTTGAGTAACCACAGACACAGTGTAAGGGTGAAGTCACAAGGTATTGATGTATTCCTTTTAAACCAGACACAAATATCCTGCTGGTATGACATTTTAATCTTAACTCCTCCTAAACATATTGCAGTCTTTATAATTAGGACAAAACAGCTACATTTAATTGATTGTTTTTGTTCTGTTTGTATTATTTTATAATATTCGATCAATCATATTTCAAAATTTTGTTATTATGTTTACTTTTAGGTTGATTGATTACATGATTTTATGAATTTACGAGATCAATAGAGCTGTCCATCAATTACTTAGTTGCTTTTTTTGTGCACATGTCTGCACATACCGCACGGACGCGCTTGTGACAATGTGAGGACATTTCTCGGAGATGTAAAGGTCAAGATGCAATGTTCCCCACTGAGGAGAATGGTTTGGAACCAGGGTGGCTGTCACCACGTCCTGCTGTGAGGTGATAACCTTTTCCCACTTCTCTTTTATTTCACCAAATCCCTTCTTTTGGCATCTCTTGAAACACAACCCATCTGTGTGTGTCTGCAAGTTGAACAGTCACAGGAGCACGGAGATGAAGGCCAGTTCATGGAGTTGTGCTTGGATGTGTGTCAGTGTGTCTTTGGCACAGGGTTTAAATTTGTGAGCGCAACAACAAATGGAGAAGGCACTCAATCACACACCAGCCCCACCCCCACCCCAAAAGAAAAAAAAAAACAGTGACAATCCCCTCTTTGGCTTTTTAAATCGGGTTTTACAAATACCCTCCACAGCTCCGTCCATTCATCCATCCGTCAAAATTGCATGTTTCAGAGATTTCAGTGGTGCACAGAAGTAGTATTATGCCCACTATCAGTTGCTTGGAACATGTAGCTATACTAGTACGTGGCCCACAGTTACTATATGCATTACCTCTACATTTTAAAACCACACCAGTATCGTTTCTGCCATACTGAGAAAGGATTTCTGTCTGTTGTTGTTACATCAGCTACAATATAATGCATCTAGCTTTGTTTTCCGTTGTAGTTAAATTCAACAGTGTGGAAAGCCTCCATTGAGAAGGAAAACATCTGCTAAATGGCCACATCTCACTCGGAGAACCATAGCTGAACTAGGCTTTACCTGGTGTGTGCTTCTGTGCCGGCGCCCATGTTACCGCATGTGTGTGTGTTTGGCAGTGCAGAAACCCTGGCTAACCCCCTCTGTGCTTCCCAATGTCCTGTCTCTGAAGAGCTATGACCATTAAGCAGCTGTTCACTTCTAAAGCCACTGAAAAAAATGAGAGAGCTGCACGAGAATGCAAATGAGTCTCGGTATGCGCCAAAGGTTCTCCAGAGGGACACACTGTTAGGTCAGAGACTCGCTGAGGCACATACAGTACAGTACATGTGCTGGCACGTGCATTTACACAGTCACAGTTGCAACGTATGCACTCACATGCAGCTAGGTTAGACTCCCTATTATGTAGTGCAAGGATTCTCCTGAGTATCAAATGATCTTGCTGTAACTACATTTCTCTTGGAATTGGAGAGCCAAGGCTATAAAGTCCAATACATCTGATTAAACAGGCTCCAGGTACAGACTTCTACTGTAACTACGTGTCTCAAGCAACACTTCCCTATTTGTGTTACAGCTTGATATAGTGCCCCTGTTTCACGCTGTAATTGTTTGCTACATAGTCTAATAGGGTGTGAGTGTTATTACAAAGAAGGAGTCTCACGCTGTGCAC
Source organism: Embiotoca jacksoni (assembly GCF_022577435.1). Lineage (NCBI taxonomy): Eukaryota > Metazoa > Chordata > Actinopteri > Embiotocidae > Embiotoca > Embiotoca jacksoni. Next base: position 15,910,903 of record NW_027185403.1, read on the forward strand.
CAAAACAAGCACATTGTTCTGAGGACACTTGAAATGTGTTCATAACACGGCTCCTTTGTGTAGCTGTCCGTGGTGCTGAAACCAGTCTTAAGGCGATAGGACATGTGCATGCGTGTGTGACTGTCAGGAACAGCAAGGCAAACACGCAGCGCTCTGTTGATCTTCATGGGGCTTTATGAGTGGCCGACTCAATGAGTGTAAACATGTTAACAAAGAGAGACTTCTAGGCTCTTTGTTTTGTTTTTTAAAGCATAGCTTCAGCTCAATTGTAGTGAAGTGCATTACTGGAATGCTTTCCTCCTTTTTCCCTGAGATGTGATAGTGTATAGCAGAGTCAGCCTCTGGGTAATGAGGATATATGGTGAAAGGTAAAAGCATATAATGTTTTTTTTTTCCTGTGGCCTAGTTTTATTTATACTCACACTTACAGCAGGCTGACACTAGTCATTCTTTCCCCTGTAGATGAAAGAAATTAATGTTTTTTTTGTATTTGTGTGCATGCATGTTGGCTTCTGTGTGTACTGGTGCATGCACTCCTCGTGCTCCCTCCCTAATAAGAGCTTAACCCTATTAATCACATTAGTGTGCCGAGGGTGGCTCTGGCGACACTCACACATGCTTCCACAGACACACTCGCACACCCTCAGACATGCGCACACAGGCAGAGGCATGTCAATCTGTCATTAGTTAATAGCTCATTAGCACAAGGTGATTAATTACTCTGGCAGGGTGTGGGGATGACAAGGATGGGGGGGGGGGGGGAAGGAGAAGGGACCATGGAGACAGCAGGGCTTTACGCTGAGGGAAAAGAGCATGAGTTGGGGAGGGTGAAGTGGTGTAAAAATGGTAACCTCCTCTCGCTTCCCGTACAATGGTTTCACCACTATCGATTTCTGGAGAATACGCTGCGAGGGCCGTTCATGCGTGTGTGTGCATGTGTGTGTGTGTGTGTGTGTGTGTGTGTGTGTGTGTGTGTGTGTGTGTGTGTGTGTCGAGGGCCGTTCATGCGTGTGTGTGTGTGTGTGTGTGTGTGTGTGTGTGTGTGTGTGTGTGTGTGTGTGTGTGTGTGTGTGTGTGTGTGTGTGTGTGTGTGCATACGGTCCGCCTTCTGCTGGAGGTGTTTTGCTGGGCTGTTTTTTCCTGCGTCTCACGGGGATCAGCTGTAAAGGTTAACTAGTCTTTTCTTAAGCTTTCAGCCTCATGACAAATGACCATGTTCAACCCATGGGGCACCTTACAGCACACCTTCCCTCTCCCTCCCTCTTTTCCCTCTCTCTTCGTACTCCCCCCCCCAACTCCCCCACTGTTCACGTGCTATTCATCTGTGTTTCAGTTCAGGAGGCAGGTAGGAGGAGGAGAAACAAGAGCAGGTAGGTGGATTGAAACAGGCAAAAGAAAAGGTAAGGAGAAAAAAATAGAACAAAAAGTGTCACGAAGGGAAGAAAGGGATTGTGAGGTGAAGGAAAAATTGGAGAAATACAAAATAAAACATTGGGATTGACAGCTTGCAAGTCAAACTGCCTTGTTTGCATTTTAGAAACTCAGATATTAAGAATGTAGTCGTGAGATGAATAAAAAGAGGGAGTAAAAATCTGAATAAAAGACTTAATATGCAGAGGTTTTACATCACCTCATGCCCTTACATGATCCGTTCTCAGCTTTGCCTGTGTGACCTTTCTATATGTGCTCTTTCTTTGTTCCTTGAACTCATTCTGCTTTCTTTCTTTTTTTTCATCCTTTATGTACGGCCTCTGTCCTCCATGCTAAATTGCAAGTGGTTGAATGGACTCTCCACTGAACCACATTGAGTGGGAGTTTCTGTAGAGGCTAGATATACATCCGCTATATATGGTTATAGAGATATGCCAGGTATAATGACGCTGAATGGCATTGATAAATAACCTGCACGAGAAAATGTATCACTTTCTTTTCACATGTGTGCGTATGTACAAGGGTCTCATGCGACTGTGTGTGTGTGTGTGTGTGTGTGTGTGTGTGTGTGTGTGTGTGTGTGTGTGTGTGTGTGTGTGTGTGTGTGTGTGTGTGTGTGTGTGATGGAGTATTACAAGGTGTTGTCAAGAAAGCAATTTGTTTCTGTCTCAGATGGGTTTTTTATCATGACAAATCGACGTGAACCTCATCTAGAAATCCAGCGTCCTCTCCTGCGCTCCCTTCGATTCTACTTGGGCCGCGCGGTCTCAACTTTTATATGATGAAGTCATAGCTACAACCCCCCCTCCTACCCCACACCTCCCTTCCCACACCAGCTAACCTCCCTCCCCTTCCTGCTGTAAATTGAGTCTCAACACCTGTGTATGCAAGTGTGTGCACCGAGGGAGAGTTCCTGCCTGCGTGTGCTCCACTCTTGATCTCCACATACGTATGTGGGAGCATGTATGTGCGTGCTCCCACATATGAGCGGCGTATGTGCACGCCGGGGTGCCGTGGCACATTGTGCACGAGTTATTGTGTGACTTCGTTGAGGATGATCGATGGCGTCTTAGAATGTCACGTGAAGAAATAGAAAATGAGGCTGGCAGTGGTCCTCTGGAGTGGTGGCTCGGGGGTCGTTCTTTACCGCTCATCTCCTCCTCCCTCTTCATTACAACACACACACACACACACACACACACACACACACACACATACTTGCTTTGGGTCGGCAAAAGCTTTTCTTCTCCGCTGCAGTATCATACCTGCTCATGAGTGTGTGTCTATTGCTCTCTGTCTCTCTTAGATCACTGTCTTCTTCTGTGGTTTTTATTATTCTGGTAGCTTGCCAAGTTTAAGTTTACCATCCACATTGGACCCATAACGTTAAAGAATAGAGGGAAACACACCAATATTCCATCCTAGTTTACCACTAACGAGTTCAATCATTCATCTCAGTGAATTATCTCAAAATATATATTGAATGATGAAAAGCTTTGATGATGCAGGGCTGCTTAACGCCTGATAAGTCACTTAAGTGATGTGTCTGGATGCATACTGAATGTTGATTAATGTGTTCAGTAATGTGGGATTATGTTAATACCATAAGAGCATGATGAGCTGGATGACCTCAGCCTTTTGGCTGGTAAAATGTCTGCCCTCTGCTGGGCAGTGATAGGACCTTCACTCACCTGGTAACCTGCTGCCTGACCTGGTGGCTGGAGTCTGTGAGGGGACACAGTGAGTAAATAGTGAGGTGTCTAAATAGTAGGGATTTATCCACCTCGTCGGCTGTCCTGTTTATCCGTGCGTGTCATGAGACAAAATCTTTTTATATTTATCTGAAAAAGAAAATAAAAATGACTTCACCTTCTCTTTTTATGTTTTTGTATTATGTGAGGTTGGATGCAGGGCTAGAGTTTGGTAAAAAAAAAAAATCAAATGATTTTATCGGTGTTGCTCTCCTGCATTGTTTGACATTGTTCGGTTCCTATTTAGGGACATTATGTGGATGTGAGCGCGCCCATGTGAGATCTGACATATTACTGGCTTCATCGCTGCAGTGTCCTCTGCCCTTCCTCCCTCCCTCCTGCTCCACATCTCTGCTTCACTGCCTCGTCTTTCCTCCTTTTAGCCTCAACCTTCTTCTCTTCTTCTTCTTCCACCTTTCCTCATCCCTTTTCTTTCCTCTTGCCACCCACTCCCATCTATCTTCGATATATCATTTAATCCTTCCCCTTCTCTTTTTTTTCCCCTCTTCGCCTTTGATGTTCATGCTTTGTCACATACCCATGATTCTGTCACTCTTTCACTCTGTAGCGCTTGTGGGCTCCATTGCGTGTTCCCGCCCTCGTTACCTCCTCCTCCTCCTCTTCTCCACCACTACGCTCTCCCTCTTTCACTGTCTCACCCCTACCCCGTTTCTCTCTCCTTTGGCTCATTCGTTAGCTCCCGCCGTCATCCTTCCTCCCCCTCCATCCCGGTGGTGCGACGCTGCTGGAAGAGAGAGAGAGGGCGAGAGAGAGCCGGTGTGTGTGTGTGTGTGTTGAGTCTGCTCTCAGTCTCAGCTGTGGGCAGATGGAGGATGGAGCCACAGCCACATCTCTCCTTGTCTTCTGCGCTGCCTGCCACAGGCTGAAAGGCACTCTCATTCTCAGTGTTTTTCTCATCCATCCGTTCCCCTGTGCCCGAGCTGGCCTTGATCTGTGACGGATTGAGCAAAAAAAAAAAAAAAAAAGAAAGAAAAAGGACCGAAAGAGGACCGGAAAGAGGAGGGAGACGAAAAGACCTGCAGTCTCCGGGAAAAGGGGGGAAAGCATTGCAGGGCATTGCGCTCATCTTTTTTCCCCTGTGGTGTTTTGGTGTGAGGCGTTCATCTCTGCAGTGCAACAGCTACACGTGTGCAAGTGTGTCGATTCACACCGCGCGTGTGTGCGTGTGTGTGTGTGTGTGTGTGTGTGTGTGTGTGTGTGTGTGTGTGTGTGTGTGTGTGTGTGTGCGCGCGCCTCTCGTTCTCCTCCTCCATCTCTCTCTCTCTTTCTCTCTCCACCTGCGCGGTGCTCCGGCACTCAGCTAGCGGATTGTGCTTCACAGAGCTCACTGAAAACAGACAGAAGAAGAAGAACACTGGCGAGGGAGAGACGGCAAACAGCAAGGACTTTGTCAAAAGGGAGAAAACAGGGCACAAAAGATTGAGAATCCAGAAAAGAGGACTCTTAAGGGAGCAGAGAGGAGTGGAGCGTGGAGGAGAGGAGATAAGGGTAGAGGGTTAATCAGACAGAGCGACAAGTACGGAGCGATGCATCACGCAGGCAACACAGGAAGAACCAAGACCCTCTCTCATGAGACAGGTAAGACCCTCGGATACTTCTTTGTCGCCACAGCAATCCGATGGCATTGTGCTATATTCTCTCTAGACAGCAGTGGCAGGAACAATAGAGCCACGCTGTAACTTGACTGAAACCAATCCCTCGTTTCCCTTCTGCTGTGGATGGATCACACGCATCCTGAATTATCCCTCATTTTCTCAACATTAACATCTTGAATTGTAGTGCCTCACTGTAATGTAGGTTATATACACTATGTTGGAGTGTGTGCGTGTGGGAATGTGTGCGCATGGTGGTGGCAGTGGTGCTGATCAAACGGCATACATCTGAATAGAACTTGGCTTTGATGTGCCCTTGAAGTTATGATTGGCATCCGTGAATGCCAGTCTGCGCTGTTCGTACGCAATTCTGAGGGTGCGTGTTTTTTTGGTCATTGATTTGAAGTTGCTACGTATGGAAGTGCGTCTGCCTTTGTGTGTCAGCCTCCTGCTTTCTGGTGAGCACGTTCAAATTCATGGTGATTACAGCTGATGGGGAGAATTGGACGGACACGGGATGCCCCTGCTCCACATAAATCCATAATTTATTCATGTATGTGTTCCTCAATATTTACAAGGTTATTTCAAGGTATTTGCCTTTCTAATTCAATGCTGGTAAATTGGTTGAATATTTAGAGGTAATGGGGATTTCAATTAAAAATCAAAGTGGTCTGATATGTTGTGAAGTCCACGCGTGAGTGTGCACGTTATTTGAGAACAGCAGGGATCATGTTTAGTGTGGTTGTATTGTTTGACAGAGCAGTCTGACCTCCGAAGAAAAGGTTAAGTGTGTCCGCTGTATATCTGTGTGTCTGTTTCCGTGTGTGTGTGTGTGTTTGTGTTTGTGCGCCAGTCATATAATAGTTTGATTGCTTTGTGGGTGTGAGGGGATTGCTAGCACTCGTCAAGCTAATCAAACAGTTCCTACAGACAATCACAACGTGGCACACACCCCTGTCAGCAGCTCTGACATATCTGCCTTCTATCTGAAAAAACTTTATGAATTTACAAGCTAGACAGGAGTAATGTGTGTGTGTTTTTTTAAGATAAAGACAACATTGTCTAAGGAAATGCAGGCCTTTGACAAGCTCACACACACAAACTCCCTGAACCGCCCACACGCATACACATGCACACAAAGGCACCCAACCACCAACACACACACACACACACACACACACACACACACACACACACACACACACACACACACACATCTGTTATAGGGATCCGGCCCAGCGGTGGATAAATGTGCCTTTCTGATTGCTGCCACAGACAGGACGTGATTGGCATGGCAGACCAGGGAATTAGCCATGGTTTCCATGGTGACTAATTAGGAGGGTCCTGACTGGTGGGCTTATGAAGACAGATGACAGATCTGTGGTTCACTTCCTGCTTTACAGATCGGGTGGTCCCATTGGCTAGCGGGACCCCCTGCCGTCTGAAACAGACAGACCCTCTGCAGGCCGCCTCACACGTGTTCAACTGTCAGCAAACATGCAGAAAATTAAATGTTATCCTGAAGCAGCAGACAGATTTCAATCGTGAGATTAGTTTTCCTGCTATGCATTGACAAACTTCTGTGTGGTCACATCTGAGCACATCTGACTGAGCACATATTTACCGTAAGTTGTACATTGGTTTGACCACACTGATAGAAGTCCAGTATTCCCTCATTGCTCAGCCACTGCTTCACACAGTAAACACCACATGTGCTCCAATGTAGGCTAAACTCACACTAGACGTATGCATATTTAAAGACTCATTCAGAAGACACCCCTTTTATGTGACAGTAAACAAGTCGGCAGCGCGCACACACTCGCACTGATTATGTAGCTATAGGGCATGTGAGAGAGAAATAGGTGTGATTGGGTCCATCTGTGGCAGAGAAAGAGAGCGAGAGAGACAGAGAGAGCTCCATCTGTGGACACCTGCCCTTCCTCCAGGCTACCGTCCCCTTTTTCCTCTGAACTGCCAACAAGATCTGTGGTTGCATAGGTGCATGTGGGTCTGTGTGTTTTTATCACAAATCGGGGAGGCAGGGGGGTCGTCTGTGTGTGTTTCGGAACCGTCTGAATCGTATTGTGAAGAATTTCACACTGTCGAGCCGATTTCAGGCACAAAAACTGAAAAAAAATGCGAAATGATTCCACTGGCAAATGTGAAAAAGGAAATGATATCGGTCTCATCCGTTCGTACTTGCTGTTAACAGAATTCTTATATTTCAAGACGAACGTATCTTTTTTTTATCGCTTTAAGCCAATTACAGTGCGAGCACTGGCATGTCATAGCAGGAAAAACACCGGTGTAATATAATGATTGTTATTTTAAGGTGTTTGTTAATATTGTGCAGGTTGTTTGATGTCCTGGCTTACTCATTAATGTTATTAGCTACACATGTGCTTTTCCAGCTCTGACTAATTAAATATATGGCATGGAAAAGATCTAGTTTTTTTATTAGATCTATTTAAAAAAAATCATGCTCAAGGGAGCACAAATAGGATTTTTTTTATTTTTTTTATTTTTTTACCAATAACCGACACTTCAACTACCAAGTGATACTCACTCTACCATAAATAATCGATGCCCCTGGACACAAGCAATCCAGCTTACATCTCACTTGTGGACACCTTTAACAACACACTGCCAGAAAAATTTGTGATAACAGGTAGAAGAGAGTGAACCTTCCCTTCCGTTGCTCCCTGTCATCCGTCCTGCCTCTTCTCTCTCCCTCTGTCGCTTTCTGTCAGTCAGGCACCAGCTCCACCTAATGGCCTCTACAGGTACTGACACACACACACACACACACACACACACACACACACACACACACACACACACACTCACACACACTCAGATTCAGACAGGCTTCCATGCACACACACGCTTTGATTAAAATGGCTGGCGCGCGATTCCATTTCACCAAGACGAGCGAGGTAGTTAGAAAGCCACTGAGATAATGACCGTGATTTTGTTGGTCGGACGCTATTTATTGGAACACAACCCCTTCATGCTGGGAGCGAGGCAGAGGGGAGGAGAGGACACAAAAGGAGAGGTGATTGGAAGAGGCACAGAGTGGGAGAGAGAAAAAATAGCAAAGCGATTGAAGAAGACGTGCATGTCACGGCTAAACAAATAAGCATGTGTGGGAACAGATGGTAATAAAGTTCTCTGTTACAAGACTAGTGGCTCATGCGCGCACACTTAGATGCCGACACACACACACACACGCACGCACAGACCCACGCACACGCACAGCTTGATTATGCAGAGTATTGGGCCGTGAGTCATTAAGATTTTGCCTCAGTGAATCCGACTCAAAAGTGAGCAACGACAGTCATCTACAAAGGCCGGTCACTAGCAGTCATCTCTCTTTCTCCCTTCCCCGTCTTTACTCGGTCCATCTGTCTCTGTCTGCTTCGCTCCCTTCGCTTCTTTGTTTCCACCTCTTCTGGCCTCTTCACTGACTCCTGTATTCTCTTCCCCCACTGATTCGCTCCTTCTTATGGTGGGCATACTCGGCTCCTCATTCTCAGTTTCCTTCCTGCTTGAGGAAAATTAGTTTTTTTTTCTCTGCTTTTTGTTTCCCATCCTGTCTTCTTGAAGCCAAAATGTGTGTCTTTGTGGTGTGTATGTGTTGATGTGTGAGGGCGACGTGTCCTCAATCACAGTGAAAGCATTTGTTTCCCTCCGCCAGGGGAGATAGATTATGTATTTCACTCCTTTTCGTCGCATTGGCTTTTTTTTTTTTTTTTTTTTTTACCCTCCATCACGGGTTTTGTCCTCCCCACTCAAGGTCAGCTGGAAGATTGCTTTCAGCCCCCTGTGTCCTCCCCAACGCAGCATGTTTTTATTGTGTGCATGGCCGTCAGTGTCTGTACATTTGTGTATAATACGTTTGTGCATGTTTGAAATAGTGCAATAGGGGCCTCTGTTTTGTGCTGTTCAAGCTGTCCCGTCTCTCATCAGGTAAGCACTTAGGTGGTTGGGTTTCTGTGTGTGTGTGTGTGTGTGTGTGTGTGTGTGTGTGTGTGTGTGTGTGTGTGTGTGTGTGTGTGTGTGTGTGTGTGTGTCATGCCGATGGAAAAGCATTCAGCTGGCAGTCAATCTCGGTTTTCAAGTCAGTTTCGAAAGAAAAGTACATGGGAGGAGAAAATAAATTGTTACAATTAAACGCATGGTAAAACGAGTGTTTTATATTGAACTTACTTTCAAAGTAAAATGTTTCAAAAATGTTCCCACATAAATTTTATAAATGCATTTTCCTATGTAAATATTTAATACGTTTATTGATTTCTTGAGTGTATATGTGTGTCTGCGCTAAAGTGTGTGGCTGGTTTTGTATGGACGGTTGGAGGTATTAATTTTCACAGTGGTGATTTGGGTGAGTAAAGGGCTGGCAAGCTAACTGGTGTTCTCAGCATGCTTTTTGAGCGTGTGTGTGTGTGTGTGTGTGTGTGTGTGTGTGTGTGCGCGCGTATGTGTGTGTGTCTGATCAGTGAGCTGGCTGGTTTTACGCTTCACTACCCTGGCTGCTCATCCATGTGTACCATCTGCATGTGGCGCTGCCATGTGTGTCACCTATACCCCAACACATCCCACTCCTCTCATATCTCTAACCATCCCTCCATCCACACCTGACACTGTCTCATTGTCTCCTTATCCCTGTCAAAAGCCAATTTATGAAAAAAGAAAGAAAACAAAAGCTGACATCGCAGTTCATTTAAATCCTTTCACTTACTTTGCGCTGCATATTAATATTGAAGAATAATGTTTTAACGTAAGTTATTCATCATTTTTATTCACCTTTTAATTTTCCTTGAAGCAAAAAAAAAAAACCATCATGTCCCCAACCAGTGCAGCTGTGTAAGACGCTGTGTTGTGCCATTTGTTAGCTATGCAACACTAACACTCTAAGTGATCGATCCATGCCACAGCTAACTATGAGACAAATGAAAGTGTCACAATTACAGTCAGGCTGAAGTGATAAATGAATCCCTGTTTTTCAGCTGGAAAGGAGTTTTTGTCTTCGAGATGCCATCGTTCATCTCCACAGCCTCATTATACCTTCTGGTGTTGCAGCGACAGCCGTGACTCATTGACTCATCACGCCGCTGTTTGTAAACTCGAAGCCCGACTAACCATTCTCCATTCCATTCTTCATCCTATCTAATGTTTCCCATTTCTCTGCTATCTCTGCCTCTGTGCTGCCGCTGCCACCTCCCGTCCACGTATCCTTCTCAGCACCTCCCTTCATCTTTAATATCCTTCTCCCCAAAGCACTGACTCCAGCTATCTGAACTCTTCACCTCTTCTTTTGTTCTCTCTACTGCATTTCTCCCTCTCTTTCTCCTGAACACTCTCCTCCGCTCTGTGTTATTAACATAGAAAAAAAAAAAAAAAGAGGAGAGACTACCTTTCCTCCTTGCCCAGACTGTGAGTCACTCCGCCCTGCCAGCTACTGGCTGCTTCCCTGGCTGTCAAGTCGCGACAGATGTGAAACTGTTTTTCAAAGAGATGGGGTGAGGACAACGCCTCATGTGTTGGAGAGTTGCATCCAGTTTCAAAGAGCTGTGCTTCTGCTGAGACGTCAGTAGTCGAGTAGTTTGCGGTGCTGCTTCTGGAGCCAAAATAGGTCAAATATAGGATTGTTTCACGAGCGCAGAAAGAGAGTTGTTTCTGCTAAGCAACAGTGGAAATTAGGCTACTCTTGGAAGTGGAGTTCTCATGCAGCTCTCTCTTTGCCTGTGTTGTGTGAGGGCATACTTTATTGAGGTAATTCCCAACCAAGGGGTATTTTACCCCAGTTGGCTGCAGCATTTAGATAATGGAGTTGTTGGAAAACACTGCCTGATATCCATGCCCTCACTGTGCTGCTGTCACATTCATTTTTAAGAAAGATATTATCGATTACATGTGTGCTTTAAATCACCTCAGGCCCGCCTTCATGGAGACAGTAATGCATCGCAGAGTTAGTTTTATTACTTTTGAATTACTTTGATGAACACACTAAAAATGGCTCATCCGAAAAAGATACATTAGCCGTCCATCAATTTTTCGCGAGGTGGATGGCACGTTTAACTAAAATGTTTTTTCACTTTTCCCTCAATTAAGCCGACATAATGTTCTCGCTTCCGCAAGGAGACGATTAAACGGAGAAACATGAGGGCTTCAATTTTTTTTCATTTGGGCTTTCAGTCACAGCGTAGGCCTATTTACAGCTCAAGAGGGATTTACTCACTAGATAGTCACTTTGAACTGTGGACTCAGACTTTGAAAAGACTTGTAAAGGTCACTGTAGTTGTGCTACACAAATACGACTTTGGAGCTCAATACGTAGGTAATATATATATATATATATATATATATATATATATTTTTTTTTTTTTTTTTTTTTTTTTTTTAACATTACCAGCACAAATCTCTCTCATCGTAGTTTACAGACTTGAATGCATAAACACACACGCACACACACACACACACACACACACACACACACACACACAAACTCCAGACAGTGGCTCCAGCTGCCGCAACTAAATACAAGGTGTGTTTTGAGGAGACAGGGCGCTGTGACCTTGCCTTAGGGATGATGACAAAGTGAAACTCCGTCTATGCATGTGTGTGCGTGTGTGTGTGTGTGTGTGCGTGTGTGTGTGTGTGTGTGTGTGTGTGTGTGTGTGTGTGTGTGTGTGTGTGTGTGTGTGTGTGTGTGTGCGTGCGTGCGTGCGTGTGTGTGTTACTAATGACCAGCGCTTAAGGGGGAGATGAGGGGAGATGGGCCATGCAGCAGGGCAGAGGGGGCAATGAAATGATTCCATCGATCATTCTTGATCACCTAAACAATGTCACACAGCACATTCATCTCTCGGTGTGTGTGTGTGTGTGTGTGTGTGTGTGTGTGTGTGTGTGTGTGTGTGTGTGTGTGTGTGTGTGTGTGTGTGTGTCTCTTTTTCTCTCACATTGACACTCATTGTGACTCTCACCTCTTGTCTTTCTAACCTTTTTCAGTGTGCACATGTGGGCTTTCAGACTGATGCTGCAGTGATGGCACTGGCCAAATGCCAGCTATTGCACAGTTCCATTAGCATTGCGAAGGCTGGCTGTAGATTGCTATTGATTGACTATGGCCTCTGTTCATTGGCCATTCAGCTAGAAGCACACATGCACTGGGATCCCCTATTGTGCGCTAGAGTAGGTCTGGCGTATGAGAGAAAAGACGCAGACTTAAGTGTCAGAGGAGTCTATGTTTGGTTGTACCATTTGTAATGGATGTCTTGATAAATATTTCATTTTTTCCTTTTCAAAAATATTGTTGTGTTACACTAAGTAGTGCTTGTAGCTTTGGAGAAATAGAAAAAGTGATTTGACTTGTGATTTGTTTTTAGACAGGCCTGTGTGCAATGTGTGTGCTAGTTGGCTTTGACAGGGAGTTGAGGACGCCGAGCTTGCTGTTGCAGAGCTTTGGATTTTAACCAAATCAATGCCAAGTGACTGGACCCCAGAGTCACTTCTTAATGAGAACCACCGCTCAGAGATCTCCATGCTCTCTCCATCTTCACTTCTCTGCCTGTCTATTTCTCGCCCGCTGCTGAGTCTCTATCGCTCACACTGTTTTTTTTTTTTATTTTCTATCGCTTTCATTTCTCGGCACCTTTTGCCCTTTGCCCAACAGAAAATACACCCATATGCACACACATACACCTCAAACTCAATTTTTGTATTCCTCTGTTTTATTTTCCATAAGATATTTGTAGATAGACCCTCCAGTGTGACAGCAGGGAAAACTGCACTTCCATATCCAATTCCAGTATGTCTTCCCCATAAAAATATAATCAAAAGAGTGAGAACACTAAATAAAACCTGTCACTTGATAATGCACATACTATTTTTTATTTCTAGTGAAAAATGTGCCGTACATGCAAGTGTGTGCAAATCCTCCCAACAGCTGCATCTATTGTTTAGCACTGTGTGCGTGCACGCATGTGCGAGCAAGTGTGTGTGTGTGTGTGTGTGTGTGTGTGTGTGTGTGTGTGTGTGTGTGTGTGTGTGTGTGTGTGTGTGTGTGTGTGTGTGTGTGTGTGTGTGTGTGAAAACGTTGAGGGGATTAAGGATGTAATGCAGGATTATCCAGCAGGTAGACTTCCCACTTCTTCTGCTGAGGAGGAGCTGGAGAAGCAGAGGAGGATGGGAAAGAAGAGATGGATGGACAGAGAGAGGAAAGCGAGACGACAGGAAGGGAGGAGGAGACGGAGGCATGATTATTAACTTTTATAGCACAATTCATACCATGAGGCAGTTTTGAAGGATTTTATATGGAAGATTTTTTTTTTTTTTTTTTTTAAACAATTAAAACTGAAGAATTAAAATTAAATATTTATATTAGAGCCATTGGAAACGAGAATTTAGAGAACATGTTTCAAAGGGTCTCTAAAAAATAATTAAAAAAAATTTACATTTGAAAATTTACACTTCAGACCTTTTGTTTAATTTGTTCGACAAGCATATCACTCCATGCTGATCTACTTATTCTATCCCTGTTCTTACTCAAAGAACAGCAAACACACGAGATCCAGATGATCTAAGAGCTCTCGTATTTTCATATTGTACAAGCAAGTCAGCGATGCATCTTGCGGCTAAGTCATTAAATGATTTATAGACAAGGAGTACCAGTTTTTTCTGCGCTGAAATGCTGAAAGCCATCGCAATGTCTGAAGAAGTGGTGTGTAAGAACAGGAACAAGGAGGGGGCATGGGGTGGTGGAGGATATTTGCTTTTGGACTTCCCGGGTGAAGCACAAAATATTGAATTTTCTGAACCAATAATGGGAGAAAATAATTCCACCACCTTGTGTATTTGTCTATTTTTGTCATCAATTCTGACTTTGCTCTTTTTGTCAGAGCTCTTAACGTTAACCGCACAAATCAGCGTTCGAAACATAACGGCGCACATTCAAATATAACGAGACTTGAGTCATTGCCATTGCCCTGTTCAGAGTGGTTTTTATTTAGTGCCGTATACTGCTTCAAGGTCCCCACTGCCTCTGCTTGTCAACAATTGCCTAGTATTAAATAAAACACGAGACATAAGAGCAATGTGAGCAAAAGAGCCCGTGCTCCCCGTTTAAAGCCAACGCGAGGTGATCTCATGCACACACACACACACACACACACACACACACACACACACACACACACACACACACACACACACACACACACACACAGAGCATCCAGGGGGGTCCGGGGTCTGGATCTGTAGCTTTTTGTAATTGTTTTGGACTAATCCTAGTTTTAATATGTCTCTCACAGCAGGGAGGCCTTCACGCCTAATAGACACCACGGATTTGTTTAATTACGTCTGTCAGTGAATGTGTGTTTCTGTGCGAGTGTCATGTGTGTTTAGGGAAAGAGAGAGAACATGAGGGTGTTTGGATATACCAGCTCCACTATAATGACAGTTTGTTTTGGAATCCGTGCACATATAATTTAATGAATTAAAAAAAACAAGTTGGTAGTTGAGAGCAAAAGGAAAAAGAGGCACAGAGAGCCTCTGCACGTATAGGCACAATGCTCACACATAGATGATGGATACACACTCACACACACACACACACACACACACACACACACACACACACACACACACACAAACACACACACACACACACATAGACACACACATCCAGCAAGTGAACCCTTGGCAGTACTTCTCCAGTCTGTTTGAAGTAGTGTCTCACGGGAGACGATAGGACCGTGGCAGTGTTTCACCCACTCAAACACACACTGGCTCGCAGGGAAAGAGGGATTGCGGAGAGAAAAGGCAGACAGAGGAGACAGTAGGAGGAGTGCTTCTCCTCAAACACACTCCAACTCGTCTCGTCCCTATCTCTGGGTCTCTCGCCGCTCTCTCCGCGGACATAGACATGGGGAGCGCTCGGAGAACAGGTTGAGGTTGTTTACAGCCACTCTTTTTTCCCTTTCCCCCCCGGTGCCCATGCACTCATATCTCGCTCGATCATACTGGGTGAGATTGAAAACAGCGCGCTGGGGACACAGCAAGGATATTACCCAGGCTGCATCGGCAACAGACGGGAGACTCGTCGTTTCATTTTGTCGCAGTCTCAATTAGAATAGCTGGCCGTGAAGGAGATGGCTTTGACCGCCGGAGCTGAACACAGACACCAGAGCATCCTGATAAAAGCCACCCCTCAAGAATATTTTAAAACATAGCCAGGCCTCTCTGTCTCATGTGTAGCTGCGTGACCTGATCAAGGCCGCACAAATTTAAAGCACCACTTGTCAATTTCAGGGGCTGTAACCGCATCCTTGAGAACAAACAAACAATACAAGGAAAATGTGGAATAAATAAAGTAGGAAATCAAAACATGTCACATGAGTGATGGCCGAGTGAAACGTATCAACGTTTTTGTTTTTTCTTTTAGTTTTTTTTCTGCTTAAAAATCAGCTCATTTGAATGTTTCTGTTGTCCAGCCTCAGCCAGCAGCCAACCCACAAGTGCCTGGTGTTTCTTTTAAAAACAATGGATACATACACACATACGCAAAAGAAAAATTACAAATGCACAAAACAATCCCACTTAAAGACGGTGCTGCAATGCTGCCAATCTGCAAAGCTATTATTTTGTTCCATGTTCTGCTTTTTTTGGCTCTTGTTTTCCACACAATCCTCCCTGAAAGCTGTAATTTTTCAGCGACTCCTGTATGAGAGCAGGTATGTGGACAAAGTGCTGCATCCAGCCACATCTCTTCTATTCTGTCATCCCTCTTTCTTACTCATTTCCCTCAAACCCCCCCACCTCGGGTGTCCCCTGGTATGGCAACAAAAGCAGCTAATGGAGAAGGAATGTACCTCCACATAGGCACAGATGGAGAGACAGAGAGAGAGAGAGAGATTGAAGGAGAAGGTGGGGGACACAGAGGATCACAGGCAAGAGAGAGAGGAAGAGTGCCATGTGGAAACAGAAGGATAGAAGCAGGAGGGGAGGCTCAATCTTGTACAGTGGAGTGGAGAAGAGAGTAAAAAGCTCAGTCGTGTTGCCAATGTAACACCGTTGTTTCATGTGTTTCCACAGCTTCTACTCCAAGTTGTAAAGTAGTAGTCTTAGTGTGTGTGCAAGTTCTTAGCATACACACACATGTACGTGCATATTTATGAATATGCAGGACAGCAAATAACTACTGTAGGATGTATTTAGACTTAAAACGGTGAAAGATTACGTTTCTCAGACCCTGAGGGGATGTATTTAAATTGTTTTTATTGTCCAATCAAAGGTTAAAAACCCAAAGAAAGTCAATGGAGTATGATTTTTTTTTTCTACATTTTTATTTATATTGACTAGATATTGATATATGATATGCTAGAAAATTATATACACAGTATAAAAAATAATACTTTTCTTAAGAGTTTTTATGCAACATGCACAGAAGACAGCCATTTAAATGGACCATATAGTTATATTAATAAATGTGTGTGTGTGGGCTTCCATACTAATAGCTGTATACTCATACATATCCACAAACGCTGTCAGTTAAAGGGGAAAGTATGTGCGGACTGAAGACGTCAGAGAGAAACCCTGTGTGCTTAAAACACTGCAATTCTAACCAACGTTTTTTTTGTATCTATTTCTCATTTTAGTGTTTCTACAACTTTCTTTTATGTGTTCGGTGCTAAATTCTAAAACAAAAATAGATATTCATATTGTTTAAGTAGCTACATAATCAGCACATTTTTGTCACTTTTTCTTTATAAATGACTTTCACCGTTGTCAGATAATCAAATTTGTTCATTGAACTTCATTCATTCAGGCCATTCATTCATTCTTTTCCATATTTCCATATCACATCCCTGCTGTTTCCTGGAATATTATTGTCATGCAGGAGCTTTTTTTATTTCACTCTTTTTTCTATCTCAAATCCTTTCCTTAGTAAATTTGATCTGCTTCATGTAGATAAAAAACTGTCTGACGTCACATAGTCATTGATCTTATGGATTAATTGTCTTTGAAAGTAAAACCATACACTGAAACTATACCATATCGGTGTGCTTTTATTAGAATTATGTGTTTTCTCCTCTTTCCCTTCTCATTTCCTTCCCTTTCCTCTTCCGTCCGTGATTTTGTTTCCACCCCTCTTCTGCCCTTCACCTTCTCTCCTCGTCTCCTTCATCCTCTCACTCTCCCGTCCAGTTCTAGGGGCTATTTTTTTTTCATCTCCACTTAGCTTTTAGTGCTCTTCTGTGCCCCACTCCAGGGGAATCCACCTCTTTCCAGACACAGTCTTATTTTAGCAACACAAGCTGGTCCTGGGAGAGCATTGTCAGACCTCATACACTGGGCCGTCTGCCCCTCTGTGTGTGTGTGTGTGTGTGTGTGTGTGTGTGTGTGTGTGTGTGTGTGTGTGTGTGTGTGTGTGTGTGTGTGTGTGTGTGTGTGTGTGTGTGTGTGTGTGTGTGTGTGTGAGTGAGTGCGTGCGTGCGTGCGTGCGTGTGTGTGTGTGTGTTTCTGCACTTGCATGTATGTACACATTTTATGATATTTGAAGACTGATGGGACAAGCAGTGTCATCAAGAATACAAATCCACATGATATTTGGAATATAAAATATTTTATAAATTGATTGATTTCTTTCTTTCTTTCTTTCTTACTTCTGTTTTGGAGCAGTCGAAGCTACAGGTGAATTATTAATGGAGGAGAGAATTGTCGTTCTACTTCAGATCTCCCACCGCCTCTTACAAGAAAAGTCTCCGAAGGAAGGCAAGCATGAAATACCAAGCATTCTTGGTGTTCTCTGAAATCCAGCAGCCATCAAGGAATTTGTGTCTTTTGGAGCTTGCAAACCTCTCTGTATGTTTGTATGTGTGTGTGTGTGTGTGTGTGTGTGTGTGTGTGTGTGTGTGTGTGTGTGTGTGTGTGTGTGTGTGTGGACTCTTATTTCCATTTAAATATCCTCATTTTTTTCACAGCACCCCGTAAACCAAAAAAAGTATCCTTCCACTCATCCTCCCTCTCTCCCTCGCCCCTCTTTGACTCCTCACATCAGCAGGTAAAGCAGCGTTCTGCTAGCTGTGCAATGGTGCAACGAAAATGAGCAGGAAAGACAGAACATCTTCAGAAGCATCACTGCGGGCCAAATGCCTTATTATGTCAGATTTACAAATTCCCCACAGCCGAGTTGGAGGAAAAAGTGACCTACATAACTACAGACCAGAAAAAAAAATAAAACAGCAATGGCCCAATTCTCCTCTCCTCCACTCGCTCATTCTTTCTATTGCTGCCGCTCTCTCTGTATCTGCTCTCTTTCCCTCTCATTTCGTCACCCCTCGTTTATCTCCATCCTTTCCCCGACAGCGGCTTGGTGAGTTATCCCCCTCATTCAGATGAGAGGAATGGTGTGTATGTCAGATTTTATTTTTTTATTTTATTTTTTGAGGGGGGGGGATTGTGCGTGTGTGTGTTTCTTTTGCAAAAGCGTGTGTGCGCACATCCTGTGTGTCTTTATTGTACGGTCAGCGTTGCTAAAATGGTATGGTCGGCACAGGGGGGTGGTTAGGTGATCCAACCAACCTGCTACTAGGTAAACACCATCTGTTCACACAAAATCCCCCCCTCCCTCCAACACCATGACAAGAATAGAGTGATCCAATTGCACCTCTCCTCACACACTTCTACCATGCCAGGTTCACACCAAGGTGTGTAGGTAGTGTGTGTGTGTGTGTGTGTGTGTGTGTGTGTGTGTGTGTGTGTGTGTGTGTGTGTGTGTGTGTGTGTGTGTGTGTCTGTGTGTGTCTGTGTGGCAGAGATTATAATAGATAATGACAGAGTTGTTGGTTTTTTGGATGTTACAGTCTGAAACACACAAGAAACATATTTTCCTTATAGATATATTTATATATATATAAATATATATAAAGAATATATATAGAATACATATAGAATTTATATATATATTTTAAAAAAAATTCTGGACTATACAGAACATTCTCTGTGCTGTATGTCTGTCCATCTGTCTTCTCTCTCTGTCTCCCACTCTCTCTGTTTCAGCCCGCAGTAGAATTGAGTCAAATCAATCAATTCAGGTTTCTTGGGCAGACCAGTGGTGTGGCAAGAAATTGACCTTTTATTTCAATGTGTATGTGTGTGTTCGTGTGTGCGTGTGTGCGTGTGTTCGTACACAAAGCAGAGGAAAGCAGTTAGAGCTAAGTCGCTATCTGCCTCGGAGCTGATGGTGCCATCCAGCGTGGCGGGGCCCCCAGCTAGCCACAATGGATCACACAGACACACACGCACATGCACATACGCACAGCTTTCCACCCTCAGCTACGGCAGATATGACAAGTACACGGACTGTGGACACAGCATTAGCTAGGCTCTATGCCTCTTTTTTTTTTTTAGCTTTTATGCTAAGCAGCATGCCGTTGCAGGCTTTCCATTTTTACCCGACTGGGTATTGAGTGTATTGAGTGAGTGAGTTAGCCTGGGTTAAGTGGCTGTGCTTAAGGGCACAACAGCACTGCTGCGATCACTGGCTGCTCCCGTACAGATTTGGAACGAGCCCTGCAAAACAAGATAAAGGGCTCATGAAAACACACACATGACCACACACACCAGCTGAAGAGCAACACAGTGAAGTGAGAGTGAATGGACACTGTGTGGGGAAGAGATGTTTGATTTTCTGTCATCCTTTTGTTTTTGTTAGATTGTCAATTTGTATTTATCTCATTTCCGTTCCTTTTTGTCCCACACTCTCCTTTATAGATTTCAAAACCCTCACACGCGTACACACCTATGTGCACATTGTGCCAGATGTGGGCCGCCGCTCCCCGTCTATCTAGAAGGTGGGGGTTTAATAGAGATTTATATTGATTATCAGGAGACTGTGGGAGAATGTATTGTTGCTGCTCAAAAATCCACTGATAGAGGGCATGGATGGATGGAGTGAGTGCAGAAAAAAAAATGGAGTTCAGTTGGGAAGTACTGACAGTGAGCTGTAAAGGCAGGGATCCTTGGTGTGTGTGTGTGTGTGTGTGTGTGTGTGTGTGTGTGTGTGTGTGTGTGTGTGTGTGTGTGTGTGTGTGTGTGTGTGTGTGTGTGCTGCAGGCTAGGTCACGTAAACAAAGCCAAAAATCTGAGGGGCCAAAGCTGCTGGGGCTATAACCTGCGGGCAGTGTATTGAAAAGAAATCTACTGCGTGTGTATGTGTGCTCTTTTATATGTGCATTTCAGTGTGCCTCTGCCTGCCTCACCAAGGCTACCCACTACTTACTTGCTCCGCGCAGCCTCCATAATATCAGGATAATGCACTGTGATTCCTCCACTCCTGCACCCTGTGTACTCTCCAGAGATTTCTCCGTGGAGAATTTCTTGGCCGACTTGAGCCTTGCACTCCTCCGCCGTTGTCTGTCTGTCCTCATCCCGCTGTTGTGCACTAAAACAGATCATAATTATTGTCTTAGCATCCTTCATGTATAATTTATCATCCGTTTAGAAGCGGAGGTGCATGCAATTAAATCTAGAGGGAGCTTCTGTCTTTCCAAATCGCCCCTTGCTCTCTCCCTTTCATAATTTCTCCCCCTCTACTCTCCAGCTCTCTCACATGCGCCGCAGCTTTCAGTCATGTCCTTTTACTCTCTAAGTTATTCTTTTACTCTACGCTATTGTGCATCCCACTTCTCTCTGTCTCTTCCACTCAGTTTTTGAGTCCTTTCTGCCTTCCCTTTTCTGCTCCCTCCTTAATATCCAAATATGTGATGTAAATTCAGTAAATCATGCAGAGGTGTTCCTTTTTCTTTCACTGTATCCATTTTCTTTTCATCCTTCACTCTTTTGCTCCCTTATTCCCTATCTCCCAAAGAGAAAGAAGAGGAGAGGAGAGGCGCAGAGTAATTGGATTCCCCCTAATAGCGAGGGTAATGTTGACAGTACATAAATCCTGCCACTGAAATAGCGCCTCGTTTATCTTCTGATTTTGCCTCATTGTTTTTCGGCGCCTGTTTCCCACCCTCATCTTCCTCCCCCACTTCGAACTACTGTATATGTTTTCCCTCCATCCTTCCTTCCTTGCCCCTCTCTCCCTTCATCTCCCCCAGGGTCTCATCAGGTAGCCTTGATTGTCTAGATGGGCCCCGTATGGGACAATGCGTCTCCACACAAATTGGTCGACACGGTTTGTTTGCTGCCAAGCAGATATTGGAAGGAACAAGGCGTGGAGGAACATAAACTCTAGACGCAGATAAAAGGGAACATGCACGTTGCATCGGCTATGTGGTGCAACATAAGGCTTACAGCAAACAATGAAGGATGCACTTGACTCCTCTCTGTGCAAATAAAATCTGTTCCTTCTCTCGCCCAACATATTTTGCATCCGTGCCTTCATCTGGTTTCAAGGATGGTGATACTTCACAAGGACCTTAAATCACATTCAGTGTCAGATCTGTAGGTTCCTGTGTGCCTGTGAAACAACCACTCACTTAATAGCTTATACAAATCAGCTCCACGGTATTCATGCAAATTCTACATTGTCACTGCAGCGATTTAGTGTCACACTTCTGACAGGAGACAAATGAATAAATAAAAATGGTCAGATTGTGTGCAGCAGAGGGTGAGATATCCCGATTTATATTTACTAATAAGGGTCAAGCCCGTAGAGCGCTGGATCTTATTCCATAATTAACTTAATCAGCTTAATAGTGTCTCTTTATTAGATTTCTTCCAAACTGGTAAACATCCACCTCTCTGAAACTCCACATTTGTGTCCCAGGCTTCCTGTTTTAATTGTCTGAGATAACACACTGCATGCATTACTATGACATCATCACAGTTATTTTTTTTTTTACTTTTAAAAGCTCCTAAAGAGGCACAGATACAGCTGTTGTCACAGACTGAGTGGTAACAGCTATTGGTGGAAGGAAATTGAGTTTATCTACTCGAGTTCAATTTTAAGGTACTTGTAACAAACTTCACTATCTTATAAAAGTATAAGGATTCCAACATGATCGATGGACATGTTGTACCTTTTACTCTACAACAGCAGAAGTCGCTTATTATAGCTATATTTTGTGTGTACTTGTAGGTCTGTGTACTTTTGGCTTGTACCCCTTAAAGGAAAATGATTGGACCATTTTCTGTCACATTATTAGGCAGTTCCACCACGAACTGATTTCTGCTCTAAACTGTGGATACTCATAATGGTTTAAAATAAAGTTATCCATTAATTAATAAAACTTAAAGGAAATTGGTTTACAACACAAAATACCAAAATCCGTCTCCACAGTATGATGAAATAAATAAACTGGAATAAAAGCTTTTTAAAGAAAAACAAAAAGACACAAGCAAAGAGGATGGAGAAGAAAACAGCTCAGAGGTTTGAAGATGATAGAGATAAAGAGGATAATGTTTGTGTCACGCTTTCTTTCTCCTCTCCTCCAAACAGCGAGTGTCTCGCAGTTGATCAGCTATGAACGGCCCTTTATAGCTGTATTAGGAGTTCGCATCACACACATACACACACACACACACACACACACACACACACACACACACACACACACACACACACACACACACACACACACACACCCTCAGCCATCCTCCCTTTCATGCTCTTTCAAGATCCATCTCATTGACGTGGGGAGCCCAGGTCAGGTCAGCTAATCAATCACCTGTGTGGCATTTGAATTGTTTGGTCTGTCTATAGGCTTCCTGTGTACTTGCTGCTCTGATCTCCTCAGCAAACACAGGAACACTGACAAGGTGAACCGCGAGAGAGGAAACTCGTTACAGAAGAGGTGTGAGTACCGTAGGTTGCATAGTGGTATACGTGCTGTTGCTGTTATCGACAATTCCGAGAGTCAAGCAAAAGCATCAATGTCAAGTCCCGCTTTTTCTCCGTGCATTCCTTGTTTGCTGGTCCACTCATACCATGAGGATGACATGTGCTCTGTATTTGATATATATTGTTATTCATCTGTTTTTTTTCTCACAACACATCAAAGCACGTCTAAATTGAAGGAGGCCACAAATGTAGTGTTATTTGTTGTTTTCCCTGGGTGGTTAGCAGCGGCTCCTAACACACCACACAATCATTTAATTGGATTGTCAATCTGGAGAAGCCCACTTCCTCCCCTGTTTAACACTCTCACATAATAACACGCTGCAGCCCTCGGGCGCTGTTACCTTAACCACACATCATAATCATATAATAATCTGATTTTATCTGTCGCCAAGCCTGATCTCGGGTTAGATGCTAAAGACGTGTTGGCAAGTGGATAAATCTAAAGTAAAATGATATAAATACAGGAAGGAGAAGAGTAGGAAGGAAGCCATTTTGTCTTGCGGTGATGTCCCCGTGCCACCACTGCCACCTCCCCCTCATGCTTAGCTCTGACATCTTTCTACAACCAGTCAATAGGTCACATTTCTTATTACACTCTGCCACTCATCTACACCACTTCCTGCTTGTACAAACAAAACACAAACATGGACTAACACACCTAGAGGCTATAACAGCAGACTCTTCTTTTATTTTTTGCTCCCTTTGTAGGTGAGTCACCACACTCCTCTTCCATCCGTCCATGATGGTTACAATCTCATCCCTCTTCACCTGTGCTTTGTTATCATATTTCCAGCACAATTTTTGTCCCTATTTTTATGCCAATGTTTATTCACCCTTCTCAAATCCTCTTGTCCGCTTTGCCCTCCATCTTCTCCCCTCCTTTCTTCTCCTTCTTCGCACCACTTCCTCTTCCTCCTCCTCCTCCTCCTCTTTTCTCGCTCCTCTCCTCTCATTTTCCACTTTGCTGCTCTTCTCCTCATCAGTCAGTCAGCCTGCGGTCTGACAAAGATGCAGGGTCTGATGACGGCTGCCAGACTGCGAGCACATATCTGCTCACCAACAAACATATTTCCGCATTTAGCATACAGCAAAGAATAGGAAAGAAAAAACACATGAAAATGGCAGGAAGATAACCGAGTTCCATCTGAATATCCATGCATTAATTTCTCCTAAATACAACTTGCAGGCCTGCTGTCAAAAAGAGAAATTGCTAATTCACTGACATCTTCTCTTGACATTATAATTGGGAAAATGTGTGAGGAGATCAAGTTTAAAGCCATTGTTTGTATGCCAAGTGATATGGTAGATGTTATCTATCCAACTGTTCTTTTTATTCAAGGCCACCATATAATAATTATTGCCAGTCGCCTCTGTAAACAAACTGTGAGGCTGTGAATATGCTCTCCATAAAAGCTATCACACTGTGCATTCAATTTTCACATTGTTTGGATAAAATCAAAAGGCCATCTCCCCATTATTGCGCCTGACTGTGACCATTTTTGCTGTCTTTGCCGCCTTCTGCTATATTTGACCGGTGTGTTGTGCAAACCAGTGTTTAGTTCATGTTTGTCAAGCTGGCATTTAGCTCCTCAAAAGTATCGGAGCAGGACTTAGCTGCTTGATGAGGCAGCGGAGATAGTGATTTTTTGCCTTCACACACGGTGGTATCAAAGGAGATATAGTTTCTTTTTACTGAAATGAGTTTGATTCGGTCTTCTCTTTTGTAGCGCAGAGTAAACAGGCACAGCAGGCCTTTGGTTTTGGCATACTGATATCCTGTGGGAGTTGGTCTATGAGCAAAGATTAAAATATGCACAGTTTGATTTTGAGGAAAGATGTCCCCAACCTTGCTACTTTTCCCTCCAGCGCTCTGTTTT